>NC_057797.1:544368140-544382460 GCF_018294505.1 Triticum aestivum | reverse complement strand
CGCTGAGGCGGCGGTGCGGGTGACGTGGCGGCTCGCCATTGGTCGGGCGACGTGGCGGCGGCCGGCGGACATGTCCGACGCGGTGAGGACGCATCCGGCGGCGCGAGGGGAGGGGTTTTTAGGGTTTCGTCCGTGAATTTTGACGGGGTGCACATATATATAGGTAGAGGGAGCTAGGAGACTCCAAATGAGGTGCGGTTTTCAGCCACGCGATCGTGATCGAACGACCGAGATGAAGGAGGGGGTTTAGGTGGGTTTTGGGCCACTTTGGAGGGGTGTTGGGCTGCAACACACACGAGGCCTTTTCGGTCCCTCGGTTAACCGTTGGAGTACCAAACGAAGACCAAATGGCACGAAATTTGACAGGCGGTCTACCGGTAGTAAACCAAGGCCGCATGACAAGTCTTGGTCCAAACCGAGAACGTTTAATACCCGCATACGAAAATAGGTAGAAAGGGACACCGGGTGACATAGGAGCGCCTGATTGCAAAACGGACAACGAGGAAAATGCTCGGATGCATGACACGAACATGTATGCACATGAAATGCACATGATGACATGATATGAGATGCATGACACGCAAGCAATGACAAGGCAACAACAGCGAATAACTGGAGGACACCTGGCACATCGGTCTCGGGGCATTACACCAATGTCTCCTGGCCAAAAGGTACTCTCGTGGAGACTGTCAAGTAGTGGCAGAAACTATGGTTCTACATCACAGAGCCCTGCGGTGCCACCTGGGCCGCGGCTGCCGAGTTCAACTCCGGAGCTCCAATGCGGCTCACCTCCTGGATTGAGAAGGTCCCAAATTGGTCTTCGTCAGACGAGCTGATAGCGCTGCAAACACGCATTCAAAGCATGGTGGATAAAAACGTTAAGCTCGTCGACGTAATCTAGGTGATGCTAGTTCGCCGGATTCTCCCATGCCGAAGCCTAAGCCGCCCTTTATGGGAATTCAATCTGAAGAAGCACCAAACTCTAGAGAGGCTCTTCGGAACCACTCACGAAGACGCCTGGAAGTTGCTTTTTAAAGGCGATGAGACGCCGCCAGCCATAGACTCGGACCGCGGGCACGACATTACCCACCCCGCCAATGAGGTAAGCCTTTAACGCATCCTCTACTTGCTTGTTTCAAGGGGGATATCTAAACTTTTATTATTTCAGGTATGGACAGAGAGAGCGGAGTGGATTTGGTGTCCGGCTCCGCTACCCGAGGAACCAGTCATCCCGCGCCTAGCGAAGATGCTAGTTCCGGCACCCTATAAGGTGTCGGAGAATAAGGCCAAGAAGAAGGCCAAGGGGGGCGGAGTGCCCCCCGCCGCAAGGGCGCTTCAGACGTGACGTCTGAAGAAAAGACCCGCTCATCCGCCGCCGAAGACGAAAACGAGGAGGAGGAGCAGGAGGAGGAGGAGAGCGACTCTCCCCTTGATGGGGGGAGGAAGAAGAGGGCGGCTTCCACAAATCTGGAGGCAGAGGCGCCCAAGAGGGGGAAAGGCCCTCTCGCGGATAACTCCGCATGGGACGTCGATAGCATCCCAGAGCGAAGCCCCCGAAACAAGCCTCCGGCCGCCTCGTAAGTACCTAAACCCATGTATGTCCATGCGTCCGTCCTCTCTTGCTTTTATAATATAATATGTTAATTTATGACATTGCAGTCCGGCCCACGACAGCTCCCAGCGATCCTCATCAAGAGGTTCATTGGATTCAAAGGCGATGGCTAGTGACTCACCGGCGGCCGCTCACTTTCCCGCGGCCAAGGGCGACGATGAGGTGTTATCCCAAAGGACCTTCCCAGGCCAGGGAGAGGTTCAGGAGGCTGCCAGGGTGGCGCCAGGAGGCAAGACCTCGGCTTTCGGACACATGGGGGGACAGGGGCCTTGCTCAATTCGGCCCCCAGTCGAATACAAGTCTGGGGGCCTATAAGGCTGCAGAATCCAGCGAGCAGCCTCCTTCGAAAGAAGGGGGTGTGCCTGTTCCACCGGTGACCTCTGTCCAACCAGAGGCACCGGATAATCTGCTGGAAGCGCTACGAGGCACTTCCATTGTGGAAGAACACTGTATCCTTATGAGTACGGTGATTCAGAAGGTTCAGTCCATCAAGAGTGGACTGGTCGAAGCCTGCAGCAGCCTACTGACAGGTTTTCAGGTAAGAGGCGTAGCAGGGAAAATCCCAATATAGACAATAGCCCCTAAGACACTGTCCGGTGTTCGGAAAAAAAGCTGGACAGAGGATCAATTAAATTTCGTAGGAAACTAACCAAAATGTGTCTGATGTGAATAAGTAGGCGGCGTTGCTGGCCGCGACCTCACACACTGCCGAAGTCTCTGGACTAAAGCAGAGACTGGAGCGGGCCGAGGAGGAGCTCGGCCAAGCGAGGAAGCAGCTGGAAGACCAGCAAGCTATGTAATGACTCGCTATATACTCAGAAATAATAAATGATGTATATTGACCGTAGTGTCATGATATGTGTAGGAGCGACGACTGAGGTCGAGGCCCTTAAAAAGGCCCTGGCCGAAGCCGAGGGGAAAGTTGTCAAGGAGCAGGCCGCTCGTAAGAAGCTTAAGGCCAGGCTGAACGAGGTCCAACAAGAGCTCCAGGACGCTGTGAAGAAGTATGAGACCTTGGAGGGCGATGTTTCGGCTCGAGAGACCGAACTCGCCAAGGCTCGTCAAAGCGCGAAAGCGGCCTAGATTGAAGCCCAAGGTGCCCTCCAGGAGATCCAGGAGGCCAAGAAGATCGCGACGGATAAGGCTTTAGTATGCAAAGCAAGTATGTGAAGAAGAAGTATTTCTTACTAACCCGAATTCGGAGTTCTCCAGGGGCGTTTGCAGATCTGCCGCGCAGTGTGTCCGACGCTGCGGAGTTCTTCCGAGCCAAAGAAGGGAGCTCAACGGAGAAGTTGTTCTGGTCGCAATACCTTACGCCAGAGCATCCAGTGCCCTTCACCGATCAGCTAAGACAGCTGGTCGAGCTGCATAGGGTGGCCGAACTGGCCATAAAGGATTTAATAATCCGGCTATGGCCTGCCGAAGCTATGTCCGGCAGCTACTTCGGGCTCGTGAAGCGACTGGTGAACGCCTGTCCTCGGCTAGACGTCGTCAAGCGACCGACCTGCATTGAAGGTGCGTGCATGGCCTTCGCCCGTGTCAACGTGTGGTGGGCGAAGATGGACGTAGTCAAGCTGATGACCGAGGGGCCGCCAGAGGGCAAGGAGCACCGCACGCCCGAGCGGTATTTTGCAGATGTCCTGGAGGGGTCTCGCATTGTGGCAACACAATGTGCGCAAGACATTATTTTCGAATGAATACATTCATGTTGTCTTTGCCTTGTATGATGAAACAAAATCGTTATGTAATATAATGTTTGTTATTTAAAGAATTTATCCTCCTGTGCGGCCATGTTATGTGAAATCTGAGAGTTGGCCAGTCGTCGGCTTCTGCCCCCATGTAGGAAACACGGGGGTGTTTGGGATGTAATCTAAACACTCTTGATCCAATTGTTTGGTCCTTGAAGGAGGTGCTTAGCGCGACGAACCAGGCAATCGGACTATGCGGCTTTAGCACCCTCACTTAGCCATAGGAGTTTGACAATAGAAATATAGGTGCAGCCCCTAGTATCTGAACTAGGATGCTGTAAACACTTGATCAGGTAAGTACCAATCCCTCGCGTAATGTGGAAAAAAATCTCTAAGGATTTGAGACCTTCGAAGAGCTGACCGGCTCTCGCCGCATCATGACAGTCAGTTTTCGGCTTTATCTACGGAGGTGCTCATCCGGGTAAACCAGGGCACAATCATAGTAGTTCTTCCTTTACTACCCTAGCCGATACAGCGGAACGTAAGGTAGTAAGGACAGGAGCCGGGCAACCCAAATATTGACCAAAGACATGATTGGGAGCCAATTCATATAGTGCTAAATTCGGGGTGCCGAACTATACTGTAGAAGTGTTCGGACTTTTGTTGCCATGTTTTGGGGTGCTATGAAGCCCCAGGCAAATTGAAACGTACTAGATTGTATGGGTGCTATTTGATGAAGTTATCAAAAAAGAAAAAGAAGAAAGGTAGTAAGCTAGAGCCGTAAAATTTGGGCTGCAAACTGTTTCTATTATAATTTCATTGGTGCGTTGAAGCGCATTTATACAAGTAGTGCAATAAGTAGGAGGCTATTTACTATGCCTTAACCAAGGGAGAGCTGTGTGTGGGTCATGAAAACAGGTAAAGGGATCGTTAAAGAAACCACCTAAAAATTCCCTAGTATGTCAAAGCTTCTTGTCGTCTTGGTGTTTTTATCCTTCGAAAAGAATCGATGGTCAAGCCATCAAGAAAGGCCTATGACAAAGAAACCTGAAAAAGGGGGAAAAGGAAACAGTGAAAGTATGTGTGTCCGGGGCGGTCGAGCCGTATTGTGGATCACAAGCTGGTTATGCCTCCATCGGTGCCCATGCTATTTTTAGTGCATAGTTATGTACGCGCGGTACAATTGCTGCCACTTGGTCGGGACTGGGACGGAGGCCGAATTGCTAGTCGAGCTCTTGACGAGCCGAGTTGTCCTGCTGTAGAATGGTCCAGACTCTCTTGACAGTGCCCGGGGGATCGGCCCCTGAATTAAGGTTCTGCTTGAAAAGGCCGCTCTATACTTCTGTCGCGGTAGCGGTGTGCTCCTCAGTGCGGAGGGAGCGTTCGTGTTTCCATTAACTGTTATGATGCCTCGTGGTCCGGGCATCTTGAGCTTAAGATAAGCATAGTGTGGCACCGCATTTAATCAAGCAAATGTGGTTCGTCCGAGCAGTGCATGGTAGCCACTTCGAAAGGGGACGATATCAAAGAGTAACTCCTCGCTTCGCAAGTTGTCTGGAGATCTGAAGACAACCTCTAGTGTGATTGAGCCCGTACAGCGGGCCTCTACACCTGGTATGACTCCTTTAAAGGTAGTCTTTGTGGGCTTTATCCATGATGGATTGATAACCATTTTGCACACTATATCCTGATAGAGCAAGTTGAGGCTGCTGCCACCATCCATAAGGACTCGCGTCGGGTGGAACCCATCAATTATTGGGTCCAAGACCAGTGCGGCTGAACTGTCGTGACAGATACTGGTCGAATGATCCCGGCGATCAAAAGTGATCGGGCATGACGACCATGGATTAAATTTTGGGGCGACTGGCTCTATCGCGTAGACGTCCCTGAGCGCGCGCTTGCGCTCCCTCTTAGGGATGTGGGTAGCATATATCATGTTCACCATTTTGACCTGAGGGGGAAACTTCTTCTGTCCCCCTGTGTTCGATGGTCGGCACTCCTCCTCGTCGTCTTCGCTTTGCGATCCCTTCTCCTTGCTTTCGGCATTTAACTTGCAGGCCTGTTTAAAAACACAACAATATTTGTTGGTATGATTGGGTGGTTTGTCTGGGGTGCCGCGAATCTGGCACAGACGATCAAGTATGCGGTCCAAGCTAGATGAGCCCGAATTGTTCTTTTTGAACGGCTTCTTCCACTGACCGGACTTAGAGCCACTGAACCCGACATTGACCGTCATATCATCAGTGTTGTCATTGTTGTTTTGATGCTTGTATATGTTGCGTCGGGACTTGTCG
Source organism: Triticum aestivum (assembly GCF_018294505.1). Lineage (NCBI taxonomy): Eukaryota > Viridiplantae > Streptophyta > Magnoliopsida > Poales > Poaceae > Triticum > Triticum aestivum. The sequence goes on along the minus strand of NC_057797.1, from coordinate 544,376,866 downwards.
TTGCTATTTTTGGCTTCCGGGGTGCCAGCGTCGCTTGCATTGTTTTTGCTACGTGCCAGCCAACTATCCTCGCCCGCACAAAAGCGGGTCATGAGTGCCGTGAGGGCTGCTATGGACTTTGGCTTCTCTTGGCTGAGGTGGCGGGCGAGCCATTCGTCGCGGATGATGTCTTTAAAGGCCACTAGGGCTTCGGCATCCGGACAGTCGACGATCTAGTTCTTTTTAGTTAAGAACCTAGTCCAAAATGTCCTGGCAGACTCTTCGGGCTGTTGAACTATATGGCTTAAGTCATCAGCGTCCGGAGGTCGAACATATGTACCTTGAAAGTTGTCAAGGAAGGCTTCTTCCAAGTCCTCCCAGCTGCCGATGGAATTTTCGGGCAGGTTGTTCAACCAGTGCTGGGCTGGCCCTTTGAGTTTTAGGGGGAGGTATTTAATGGCGTGAAGGTCATCGCCGCGGGCCATATGAATATGGAGAATGAAGTTTTCGGTCCATACCGTGGGGTCTGTGGTTCCATGATACGTCCATTTTGCATCATGCTTTTATATCGATATTTATCGCATTACGGACTGTTATTTCACTTTATGTCACAATACTCATGGCTATTCTCTCTTATTTTACAAGGTTTACATAAGGAGGGAGAATGCCGGCAGCTGGAATTCTGGGATGGAAAAGGAGCAAATATTAGAGACCTATTCTGCGCAACTCCAAAAGTCCTGAAACTCCACGGAACATCTTAAAATAAATAAAGAAAAATCCTTGACAAAGATGAAGGCCAGGGGGCCCACACCCTTCTCACGAGGGTGCCCCCCCTAGGGCGCGCCCCCCCTACCTCGTGGGCCCCCTGGTGGCTCTCCGACGCCCATCTTCTCCTATATGAGGTCTTTCGATGAGAAAAAAATAAACAGAAACTTTTCGGGACGAGACTCCGCCGCCACGAGGCGGAACCTTGGCAGATCCAATCTAGAGCTCTGATAGAGCTGTTCTGTCGGGGATACTTCCCTCCGGGAGGGGGAAATCATCACCATCATCATCACCAACGCTCCTCTCATCGGGATAGGGCAATCTCCATCAACATCTTCACCAGCACCGTCTCATCTCCAAACCCTAGTTCATCTCTTGTATCCAATTCTTGTCTCAAAGTCCGGGATTGGTGCTAGTAGGTTGCTAGTAGTGTTGATTACTCCTTGTAGTTGATGCTAGTTGGTTTATTTGGTGGAAGATCATATGTTCAGATCCTATATGCATATTATTACCCCTCTGATTATGAACATGAATATGCTTTGTGAGTAATTACGTTCATTCCTGAGGACAAGGGAGAAGTCTTGCTATGAGTAGTCATGTGAATTTGGTATTCGTTTGATATTTTGATAAGATGTATGTTGTCTAGCCTCTAGTGGTGTTATGTGAACGTCGACTACATAACACTTCACCATTATTTGGGCCTAGAGGAAGGCATTGGGAAGTAATAAGTAGATGATGGGTTGCTAGAGTGACAGAAGCTTAAACCCTAGTTTATGCGTTGCTTCGTAAGGGGCTGATTTGGATCCATATGTTTCATGCTATGGTTAGGTTTACCTTAATACTTTTGTTGTAGTTGCGGATGCTTGCAATATAGGTTCATCATAAGTGGGATGCTTGTTCAAGTAAGAACAGCACCCAAGCACCGGTCCACCCACATATCAAATTATCAAAGTATCGAACACGAATCATATGAACATGATGAAAACTAGCTTGACGATATTCCCATGTGTCCTCGGGAGCGCTTTTCCTATTAATAGTTTGTTCCGGCTTGTCCTTTGCTACAAAAGGATTGGGCCACCTTGCTGCACTTTATTTACTTTTGTTACTTGTTGCTCGTTATAATTTATCCCGTCACAAAACTATCTGTTACCACTTATTTCAGTACTTGCAAAGAATACCTTGCTGAAAACCGCTTATCATTTCCTTCTGCTCCTCGTTGGGTTCGACACTCTTACTTATCGAAAGGACTATGATAGATCCCCTATACTTGTGGGTCATCAAGACACTTTTCTGGCGCCGTTGCCGGGGAGTGTAGCGCCTTTAGTAGGTGGAATTTGGTAAGGAAAAATTTATATAGTGTGCTGAAATTTACTGTCAGTTGTTACTATGGAAAGTAATTCTCTGAGGGGCTTGTTCAGGGTATCTTCACCCCGACCAGTAGAGCAAAGAGTTGCTCCTCAACCTACTGAACCTATTGAAAATGAAATTCCTTATGAGTATCCTTCGGGTATGATAGAAAAACTGCTAGCTAATCCTTTACAGGAGATGGAACAAAGCATCCTGATGAGCACTTAATATATGTGGATGAAGTTTGTGGATTATTTAAGCTTGCAGGTATACCCGGTGATGTTGCCAAGAAGAAGGTCTTCCCTTTATCTTTGAAGGGAGACACATTGATATGGTATAGGCTATGTGATGATATGAGATCATGGGACTATAAAAGATTGAAGCTGGAATTTCATCAAAAGTATTACCCTATGCATCTTGTTCATTGTGATCACAATTATATATATATAATTCCTGGCCTCGCGAAGGAGAAAGAATCGCTCAAGCTTGGGGGAGGCTTAAATCAATGTTATATTCATGCCCCAATCATGATCTCTCAAGAGAAATGATTATTCAAAAAATTTATGCTCAACTTTCTGATAACAATCGCACCATGCTCGATACTTCTTGTGCTGGCTCTTTTATGATGAAGACTATTGAATTCAGATGGAATTTATTGGATAGAATTAAACGCAACTCTGAAGATTGGGACCTCGACGAAGGTAAGGAGTCAGGTATGACACATAAGTTTGATTGTGTTAAATCTTTCATGGATACCGATATTTTCTGTAATTTTAGCACTAAATATGGACTTGACTCTGAGATAGTAGCTTCTTTTTGTGAATCTTTTGCTACTTATGTTGATCTCCCTAAGGAGAAGTGGTTTAAATATCATCCTCCCATAGAAGTAAAAGTAGATGCACCTATTAAAGTTGAAGAAAAGACTATCACTTATAATGATGCTATTGTTCCTACTTCTTATATTGAGAAACCACCTTTCCCTGTTAGAATAAAGGATCATGCTAAAGCTTCAACTGTTGTTCGTAAAAGCAATATTAGAACTTATACACCTCCTGAGCAAGTTAAAGTAGAACCTAATATTGCTATTGTTAAAGATCTCTTGTCTGATAATATTGATGGGCATGTTATTCAGTTCGAAGGTGAAACTGCTAGAATTGCTAAACCTTGTGATAAAGATAAACATAGACCTGTGGTAGGTGTGCTTGTTATTTTTGTTAAAATAGGAGATCATTGTTATCATGGCTTATGTGATATGGGTGCAAGTGCTAGTGTTATACCGCATAATTTATACAAAGAAATTAAGAATGAAATTGCACCTGCTGAGTTAGAAGGTATTGATGTCACAATTAAACTTGCCAATAGAGATACTATTTCACCAATTGGAATTGTTAGAGATGTTGAAGTCTTGTGTGGGAAAACTAAATATCCTGCTGATTTTCTTGTTCTTACTTCTCCGCAAGATAGCTTCCGTCCCATTATATTTGGTAGACCCTTCTTAAATACCGTTAATGTTACCACATATTGCAAAAAGAATGTTGTTACTGTTGTCTTGGATGATATGGTTCATGAGTTTAATTTCTCTAAATTTAGTAAACAACATCGTGAGGAAGAATTACCTAGTAAGGATGAAATTATTGGTCTTGCTTCTATTGTCGTACCTCCTAGTGATCCTTTAGAACACTATTTACTAGACCATGAAAATGATATGTTCATGAATGAAAGAAGGGAAATAGATGAAGTATTCTTTAAACAGGAACCTATTCTGCATCATAATTTGCATGTTGAAATTTTAGGGGATCCTCTTCAACCCAAGGGTGATCCCGTGTTTGAGCTTAAACCTTTGCCTGATAATCCGAAATATGCTTATCTTGATGAAAAGAAGATATACCATGTTATTATTAGTGCTAACCTTTCAGAGCATGAAAAAGAAAGATTATTGAAAACTCTGAAGAAGCACCATGTTGCTATTGGATATACTGTTGATGATCTTAAGGGCATTAGTCCCACTCTATGTCAACATAAAATAAATTTGGAAGCAGATGTCAAACCAGTTCGTGATCCTCAACGACGTTTGAATCCTAAGATGAAAGAAGTGGTAAGAAAAGAAATACTAAAGCTTCTGGAGGCAGGTATAATCTATCTTGTTGTTGATAGTGAGTGGGTAAGTCATGTCCATTGTGTCCCTAAGAAGGGAGGTATTACTGTTGTTCCTAATGATAAAGATGAATTGATTCCACAAAGAATTATCATAGGTTATAGGATGGTAATTGATTTCCGCAAATTAAATAAAGCCACTAAGAAAGATCATTACCCCTTACCTTTTATTGATCAAATGCTAGAAAGATTATGCAAACATACACACTATTGCTTTCTAGATGGTTATTCTGGTTTCTCTCAAATACCTGTGTCGGCTAGAGATCAATCAAAGACTACTTTTACATGCCCTTTTGGTACTTTTGCTTATAGATGTATGCCTTTTGGTTTATGTAATGCACCTGCTACCTTTCAAAGATGCATGATGGCTATATTCTCTGACTTTTGTGAAAAGATTTGTGAGGTTTTCATGGACGACTTTTCCGTCTATGGTTCCTCTTTTGATGATTGCTTGAGCAATCTTGATCAAGTTTTGCAGAGATGCGAAGAAACTAATCTTGTCTTGAATTGGGAAAAGTGCCACTTTATGGTTAATGAAGGTATTGTCTTGGGGCATAAAGTTTCTGAAAGAGGTATTGAAGTTGATAAAGCCAAGGTCGATGCTATTGAAAAGATGCCATGTCCCAAGGACATCAAAGGTATAAGAAGTTTCCTTGGTCACGTCGGATTTTACAGGAGGTTCATTAAGGACTTCTCAAAAATTTCTCGGCCTCTGACTAATTTATTGCAAAAAGATATACCATTTGTCTTTGATGATGATTGTGTAGAAGCATTTGAAATACTTAAGAAAGCATTAGTCTCTACACCTGTTATTCAGCCACCTGATTGGAACCTACCCTTTGAAATTATGTGTGATGTTAGTGATTATGTTGTAGATGCTGTTCTAGGACAAAGAGTTGATAAGAAATTAAATGTTATTCATTATGCTAGTAAGACTCTAGACAATGCTCAAAGAAATTATGCTACTACTGAAAAAGAACTCTTAGCAGTTGTATTTGCTTGTGATAAGTTCAGATCTTATATTGTTGATTCTAAAGTAACTATTCAAACTGATCATGCTGCTATTAAATATCTTATGGAAAAGAAAGATGCTAAACCTAGACTTATTAGATGGGTTCTCTTGCTACAAGAATTTGATTTGCATATTGTTGATAGAAGGGAGCTGAGAACCCCGTTGCAGACAACTTGTCTAGGTTAGAAAATATTCTTGATGACCCACTACCTATTAATGATAGCTTTCCTGATGAACAATTAAATGTTATAAGTACTTCTCATAGTACTCCATGGTATGCTGGTTATGCTAATTATATTGTTGCTAAATTTATACCACCTAGCTTCACATACCAACAAAAGAAAAAGTTCTTCTATGATTTAAGACATTACTTTTGGGATGACCCACATCTTTATAAAGAAGGAGTAGATGGTATTATTAGATGTTGTGTACCTGAGCATGAACAGGAACAAATCCTACGCAAGTTTCATCCCGAGTCTTATGGAGGAACCACGCTGGAGATAGAACTGCACATAAGGTATTGCAATCTGGTTTTTATTGGCCTACTCTCTTCAAGGATGCCCGTAAGTTTGTCTTGTCTTGTGATGAATGTCAAAGAATTGGTAATATTAGTAGACGTCAAGAAATGCCTATGTATTATTCTCTTGTTATTGAACCGTTTGATGTTTGGGGCTTTGATTATATGGGACCTTTTCCTGCCTCTAATGGATACACGCATATTCTAGTTGTTGTTGATTACGTTACTAAGTGGGTAGAAGCTATTCCAACTAGTAGTGCTGATCATAACACTTCTATTAAAATGCTTAAAGAAGTTATTTTCCCGAGGTTTGGAGTCCCTAGATATTTAATGACTGATGGTGGTTCACACTTTATTCATGGTGCTTTCCGTAAAATGCTTGCTAAATATGATGTTAATCATAGAATTGCATCTCCTTATCACCCACAGTCTAGTGGTCAAGTAGAGTTGAGCAATAGAGAGCTCAAATTAATTTTGCAAAAGACTGTTAATAGGTCCAGAAAGAATTGGTCCAAGAAACTTGATGATGCATTATGGGCTTATAGAACTACATACAAAAATCCTATGGGTATGTCTCCGTATAAAATGGTCTATGGAAAAGCATGTCACTTACCTCTCGAACTAGAACATAAGGCATATTGGGATATTAAAGAGCTCAACTATTATTTTAAACTTGCCGGTGAGAAGAGGTTATTTGATATTAGCTCACTTGATGAATGGAGAACCCAAGCTTATGAAAATGCCAAGTTGTTTAAAGAAAAAGTTAAAAGATGGCATGACAAAAGGATACAAAAGCGTGAGTTTAATGTAGGTGATTATGTATTGCTATACAACTCTCATTTAAGATTTTTTGCAGGAAAACTTCTCTCTAAATGGGAAGGCCCCTATGTTAACGAAGAGGTCTATCGTTCCGGTGCCATAAAGATCAACAACTTCGAGGGCACAAATCCAAAGGTTGTAAACGGTCAAAGAATCAAACATTATATCTCAGGTAATCCCATAAATGTTGAAACCAATACTATTGAAACCAATATTATTGAAACCGTAACCCCGGAGGAATACGTAAGAGACACTTTCCGGAACGTTTCAGACTCCGAAAAGGAATAGGTATGTGGTACAGTAAGTAAACTGACTCCAAAACAAATTTTAAGGCAATATTTCTCCATTTTGGAATATTTAGAAAAATAAGTAGCAGTCCGGGAAGGACACGAGGGCCCCATGAGGGTGGTGGGCACGCCCTACCCCCCTGGGCGCGCCCCCCTACCTCATGAGCACCTCGTGTGCCTTCCGGACTCCGTTTTCTTGCACGTTACGTATTTTGGTCGGTAAAAATTCATTATATATTCTCCCGAAGGTTTTGACTCCCGTATCACGCAAAAATCTCCTATCTTTGTTTCGAGCTGTTTTTCTGACAGATCTAGATTATCATGACGTCCCCAAGTGCTTCCAAGGACAAGTTCTTCGAGAAGGTCATCAACCCTTACCTCGCGGAGGTGCTGCGACACCCTCAAACCATTGAGATGCGTGATGGGTTGTTGCACATCCGCGATGTTGAGGGACCAAAGGGAACCGGAAGCATGGAGACGAGGCTCGAAGCAATGGAGCAACAAATTTTCAAGTGCAAGGGGATGGTGGAGCATGGAATCAACGCTAGCCACACGATGCTCGCGGAGTTCACTAACAACTACAAGCCGGATGCCAAGAACACCGAGGAGGCCATCTTCAAGCTATATGAGAAGATCGAGCACCTCCAAGCCCAAATCTTTGACCTGCAAAACCAAAACTGTGAGTATGAATATAGATTCAAAAGAATGAGTTTGGCTGCAGATTCAAGGATTCCGGAGACTCGATCATCCTTCTATGATGGTGAACCTATGCCTTGGAAGATGGATGGCAAGCCCGCATCATCAAGAACACCTCCACCTTCTTCACCAACCAAGGAGATATAATCACATGGGTATGGGCACTCCCCTTGGCAACTGCCAAGCTTGGGGGAGGTGCCCCGCTATCGTATCACAATCACAACTCCTATCTTTACTGTTTTTCTTAGTTCGATCCTATTAGTAGTATCTTGATCTAGTAGAATAAAGTTTATGGCATGATCTAGTTTTGAGTTTTGCTTTATGATCTCTCTATGTAATCGAGTCCGTGAGCTATATATAATAAAGATTAGTGTTAAATCAAGGGCTTGATTATTTTGCCATGATCTTGGGTGAATAAAAGAAAAGAGAAAAAGAATAAAAATAAGCAAAAAGTTCATATTGATCTTATTGAGAGTAATGACTTCACATAGAAAGAGTATGATGATTAAAAGTTGTTGGGAGTTGGCAAACATAGCTTTGGTCATTGTTGCAATTAATAGGAAGTAATAAGGAAAGAGAGGTTTTCACATATAGATATATTATCATTGACATCTTTTACGATTGGGATCACTCATTAAAATATGACATGCTAAAGAGTTGATGTTGGACAAGGAAGACAACGTAATGAGTTATGTCTTTCTTATATCTGAGATAAAGTATGTTGGCATGGATCCTCTAACTTGTTGAGCTTGCCTTTCCCCCTCATGCTAGCCAAATTCTCAGTACCAAGTAGAAATACTACTTGTGCTTCCAAATATCCCTAAACCAGTTTTGCCATGAGAGTCCACCATATCTACCTATGGATTGAGTAAGATCCTTCAAGTAAGTTGTCATCGGTGCAAAGCAATAAAAATTGCTCTAAATATGTATGATTGATTGGTGTGGGAGAAATAAGCTTTATACGATCTTGTGATGTGGAAGTAATAAAAGCGACGGACTGCATAATAAAGGTTCATATCACAAGGGGCAATATAAAGTGACGTTCTTTCACATTGAGATTTTATGCATCCAACCATAAAAGCGCATGGCAACCTCTGCTTCCCTCTGCGAAGGGCCTATCCTTTATTATTATCTTCTACCTTATGCAAGA
>NC_057797.1:544344343-544367625 GCF_018294505.1 Triticum aestivum | reverse complement strand
TAAGCCCCTATCTTTCTCTGTGTCCGATTAAAACTCCGTAACCACAAGTATCACGTGAGTGTTAGCAATTATGGAGGACTAAATGATAGTTGAGTATGTGGACTTGCTTTTTAGCTCTGACATAGACTCTTTCCGATGTTATGATAAATTGCAATTGCTTCAATGACTGAGATTATAGTTTGTCGGAGCCCAATAAGGTTTATGATTTATACTTCTGCATTGTGAATAGATCATCACTTAAACATAAGTAATCATACAAAATCTATATATGTTGTTGTTATGAGAACAATCATGATGCCTTCATGTCCGTATTTTATTTTTATCGACGCCTCTACCTCTAAACATGAGGACATATTTATTGTTATCGGCTTTTCGCTTGAGGACAAGCGAGGTCTTAGCTTGGGGGAGTTGATACGTCCATTTTGCATCATGCTTTTATATCGATATTTATCGCATTATGGACTATTATTTCACTTTATGTCACAATACTCATGGCTATTATCTCTTATTTTACAAGGTTTACATAAGCAGGGAGAATGCCGGCAGCTGGAATTCTGGGATGGAAAAGGAGCAAATATTAGAGACCTATTCTGTGCAACTCCAAAAGTCCTGAAACTCCACGTAACATCTTAAAATAAATAAAGAAAAATCCTTGCCAAAGATGAAGGCCAGGGGGCCCACACCCTTCTCATGAGGGTGGGGGCGCCCCCCCCTAGGGCGCGCCCCCTACATCGTGGGCCCCCTGGTGGCTCTCCGACGCCCATCTTCTCCTATATGAGGTCTTTCGATGAGAAAAAAATAAAGAGGAACTTTTCGGGACGAGACTCCGCCGCCACGAGGCGGAACCTTGGCGGATCCAATCTAGAGCTCTGGCAGAGCTGTTCTACCGGGGATACGTCCCTCCGGGAGGGGGAAATCATCACCATCGCCATCACCAACGCTCCTCTCATCGGGAGAGGGCAATCTCCATCAACATCTTCACCAGCACCATCTCATCTCCAAACCCTAGTTCATCTCTTGTATCCAATTCTTGTCTCAAAGTCCGGGATTGGTGCCAGTAGGTTGCTAGTAGTGTTGATTACTCCTTGTAGTTGATGCTAGTTGGTTTATTTGGTGGAAGATCATCTGTTCAGATCCTATATGCATATTATTACCCCTCTAATTATGAACATGAATATGCTTTGTGAGTAATTATGTTCGTTCCTGAGGACAAGGGAGAAGTCTTGCTATGAGTAGTCATGTGAATTTGGTATTCGTTTGATATTTTGATAAGATGTATGTTTTCTAGCCTCTAGTGGTGTTATGTGAACATCGACTACATAACACTTCACCATTATTTGGGCCTAGAGGAAGGCATTGGTAAGTAATAAGTAGATGATGGGTTGCTAGAGTGACAGAAGCTTAAACCCTAGTTTATGCGTTGCTTCGTAAGGGGCTGATTTGGATCCATATGTTTCATGCTATGGTTAGGTTTACCTTAATACTCTTGTTGTAGTTGCGGATGCTTGCAATAGAGGTTAATCATAAATGGGATGCTTGTTCACGTAAGAACATCACCCAAGCACCGGTCCACCCACATATCAAATTATCAAAGTATCGAACGCGAATCATATGAACGTGATGAAAACTAGCTTGATGATATTCCCATGTGTCCTCGGGAGCGCTTTTCCTATTATAAGAGTTTGTTCCGACTTGTCCTTTGCTACAAAAGGATTGGGCCACCTTGCTGCACTTTATTTACTTTTGTTACTTGTTGCTCGTTACAATTTATCCCGTCACAATACTATTTGTTACCACTTATTTCAGTACTTGCAGAGAATACCTTGCTAAAAACCGCTTATCATTTCCTTCTGCTCCTCGTTGGGTTCGACACTCTTACTTATTGAAAGGACTATGATAGATCCCCTATACTTGTGGGTCATCATTCCATCATATGATTCTATATTTATGGGTTTGAACCCTTCTGGGAATTCATGTTCCATGACTTCGTCAATGAAGCAAAGAGGGTGTGCGGCGCCTCTATATCGGGCCGCATCGCGACGTAGCTCTGATGGAGTCCGTCTGCGGCTTTCGGCCCGCGCATGACTAGGTTTGTCACGTCCGAATAGATGGCCGTCGTCACGTGTCGAGGCATGTGCTCGTGATCCGTAGATCGATCTGGTATGTCCTGCTCTGTTGTTTAGGTCCTGCCAAAGGTCATATGTATGACCGCGAGTTGTTGTACCTCTGCCGTTGCGATGAGGCGGGGAGGGCTGGTGTTCGGCTTGAGTTGTCATTTTATCCTGACCACATGGTGGTCGGTCAGCCGCATTGCGCGATGGGGGTATGTGCTCCGGCGCCTCATCATCGAACTGAGGTAGCAATTTGCGCTTCGGGTAGCTTTTGGTTGGGCGCTTAAGGTCGTATTCTTCGGCTGCTAGGACATCGGTCCATTTATCGTTGAGCATATCTTGGTCACCTTGAAGCTGTTGCTGCTTCTTTTCCAGGCTCCTTGCAGTGCTATTATCTGGTGCTTGAAGCGCTCTTGCTCAAGAGGTTCCTCTGGCACGATAAAATCCTCAGTGTCGAGGCTCGCCTCATCCTCGGAGAGCGGAAGATAATTACTATCCTTCGAGTCTTCGTGCATGGCCTGTTTTCCAGGGCTAACTTTCCCATCTTCCCATTCATCCTGTTCGACAGTTAAATAAACGGGGTCTTCGTTGTCTTCGGCGCCTTCCGGAGTGTTATCTTCTCTTGTGCCGGTGTTGCTGTCTTTGTTGCAGCATGACCTGGAGTGGCGCCACTGACGCTGGCGCTTTGATTGTATCTCGGGAGGTTTATCCTCAACTGGATCTTCTTTGCCATCGCCGCTATTCTCTTTTGGTGCATCCACCATGTATACATCATACGAGGAAGTGGTCGTCCAGCGTCTGGTAAACAGCGGGTTCTGGGCCTCTTCTTCTCCAGCACCGTCGTCCATACCGTCGATGTCGTCGGAGCCATAATCGAGCATATCAGTTAAGTCTTCGATAGTGGCTATGAAGTGGGCGGTGGGTGGGAAGCAAAATTCTCCGTCATCAGCCTCCGGCTCAAACCAGATACAATTCGGCTGTGAGCCCCCCGCTAAAGATAGTGCTCTTAACGAGCTTAGCACATTGCCCAAAGGCAAGTGTCCGAAGATGTCCGCGGAGCTGAATTCGATGATTGATGACCGATCAAGCTCGACGTACGCGGACGCACAAGGTTTGGAACCTGTAGCCGGAGACAAGTCCATGGTTCCGGTGACATAGATGTCACTTGAAGTTAAGTCTATGCACGGCTCCAACACCGCTGAGTCCACGGCTTCCGCGACAGGGTTGAGCTTCCCGTCTTCAGATGGCGCGAGCTGCTACGGATCTAGGGCCCGAGCAGCTATAGGTGTTATCTCCTACGTGTGGACCGATGACAGATTTGCATCATGTTCATCATGGTGGCAGGGAGCGGCTGTCGTGGTCTCGAATTCGTCGAAGATCCAGTCTCCACGGGTATCCCCGACGTAGTTCAAGCTTCCAAATCTGACCTAGTGGCCAGGGGCGTAGCTTTCGATCTACTCTAGACGGCCAAGCGAGTTGGCCCGCAGTGTGAAGCTGCCGAACATGAAGATCTGTCTGGGGAGGAAGACTTCCCCTTGGACAGTGTCGTTGTAGATGATTGAAGGAGCCATCAAACCTTTTGACGACAGCACAGCGAAACTCTCAATGAAAGCACCAATGTCGGTGTCAAAACCGGCGGATCTCTGGTAGGGGGTCCCGAACTGTGCGTCTAGGATCGATGGTAATAGGAGACGGGGGACACAATGTTTACCTAGGTTCGGGCCCTCTCTATGGAGGTAATACCCTACTTCCTTCTTGATTGATCTTGATGAATATGAATATTAGAAGAGTTGATCTACCACGAGATTGTAATGGCTAAACCCTAAATGTCTAGCCTGTCTGACTATGATTATTTATCTACCCTCCGATCTGTACTAAGCCCTCTGATTTATATAGACACCAGAGGGGACTAGGGTTGTACAAGGTCGGTTACAGAGAAAGTAATCTTCATATTTGATCGTCAGGCTTGCCTTCCATGTCAAGGAGAGTCCCATCCGGACACGGGAGAGAGTCTTCGGTCTTGTATTTTCTCAGCCCATTAGTCTGGCCCATGTCCAACAGGCCGGACGCCCGAGGACCCCTTAGTCCAGGACTCCCTCACCCTGTGCGGCCGTTTTTGTATAATCTGAAAGTTTTCCAATCGTCGGCTTCAGCCCCCTCGCATAAAATACGGGGGTGTTCGGAAAAGCACTTGATTACTCTTGATCCAATGTCTTGGTCCGTGAAGGAGGTGTCAATGCGGTGAACTAGGCAATCGGACTATAGGGCTTTAGCACTTTCACTTAGCCATATGAGTTTGACGGTGGGTCTATGATATATCCCCTGGTATGTACGCAGTCATCTAAATACGGTGCGTTACATGAGTGACCAGAAGAATGGTCCTCCGTGCAATACAATAGGAATCGTGAAAGATTCTAATAAGGCCTCGAGAGGTTAAGCAGCTCTCGCTGCATCATGATAGTCAGTTTTCGGCTTTCTCTACTAAGGTGCTCATCCGGATAAACCGGGACACAATCGCAGTAGTTCTCCCTTTACTACCCTAACCGATATAGCAGAATGTAAGGTAGTAAGCACAGGAGCCGAGCAACCCAACTATTGACCAGACACATGATTCGGAGCTGATGCATATAAGGCCAAACTCGCGATGCCGAAGTGTGCTATAAAGCTGTTCGGACTTGTCGGCAATTCATTTGTTCCCATATCAAGCCCCTGGCAACCCGTGCCGAGGTGCGGGTGTGGAACAACTGGAGAAATTCAGCTTTTTTAGGAAAAAGCGAATACTGGGTATGGATTATGTTCGCTGGGATATTATCGATATGTCAATTGCCATTTTACAAATAATAATGCCACGACCCAGGCTATTTGACATGTCAGTGGTCGAAGGCTGAGGAAGAAGGCATTACTACAGGCTCAAAATAGAGAGTGCGGTCTACTAAATTATTTGGACCTCCTGTCACATGTCTACGCCGCCTTGCCTCGGTGAAAGGATTCCTTTAACAGGAACAACCTTGGGGTAAGTGTATGAAGCCGAACTCTGAAAGATTCTGTGAGATGACCAATATTTTACGTCACCTGTGATAAGATAAAAGGAACTAGTTAGAAATGAAAAGAAGGAAATGGGAGTGCTTGTAGGCTTGCCCGTATTGTGCCTCCGGCGATGGCCAGGGTATTTTAAGTGCATAACTATGCATGCATGGTATAAACTTCGCGTGATTGTGAGGCGAACGACAGAGGCTGAACTGCTAATCCTGCTCCGGGAGAGGTTGGTTCCATTTAATGGAGACCAGAGGCTTAATGGCCGGTGAATTGTGCGGCTTGACGAGGCCACTTTGTGCTTCGGCTGTAATGGTCATAGTACATCCCTTGTACGGAAGGAGTGTCCCATTTTTCGTTTATTTGTATGACTTCTACAACGGGTACTGCTCCTTTGAGGATTGTTGTGGTGGGTTTGATTCTAGAAGGATCAATGCCCGTTTTGTTGACAGTGTCTTGGTACAGTAGATTAAGGCTACTGCCGCCGTCCCTAAGGACTTTCGTGAGATGGAACCCATCAATAATTGGATTGATGATCTGCGCTGCCGATCCTTCGGGACAGGTATGACTAATTTTTGGGGGAATCCGCTCTATGGCGTATGTGTCCCGCAGTGCGCGCGAGTGCTCCCCTGTGGGGGTGTGCGTTTCATATACTGAAGGAAATATGCCCTAGAGGAAATAATAAAGTTATTATTTATTTCCTTATATCATGATAAAAGTTTATTATTCATGCTAGAATTGCATTAACCGGAAACATGATACATGTGTGAATACATAGACAAACAGAGTGTCACTAGTATGCCTCTACTTGACTAGCTCGTTGATCAAAGATGGTTATGTTTCCTAGCCATAGACAAAGAGTTGTCATTTGATTAACGGGATCACATCATTAGGAGAATGATGTGATTGACTTGACCCATTCCGTTAGCTTAGCACTTGATCGTTTAGTATGTTGCTATTGCTTTCTTCATGACTTATACATGTTCCTATGACTATGAGATTATGCAACTCCCATTTATCGGAGGAACACTTTGTGTGCTACCAAACGTCACAACGTAACTGGGTGATTATAAAGGTTCTCTATAGGTGTCTCCGAAGGTACTTGTTGGGCTGGCGTATTTCGAGATTAGGATTTGTCACTCCGATTGTCGGAGAGGTATCTCTGGGCCCACTCGGTAATACACATCACTTAAGCCTTGCAAGCATTGCAACTAATGAGTTAGTTGCGGGATGATGTATTACGGAACGAGTAAAGAGACTTGCCAGTAATGAGATTGAACTAGGTATTTGATACGTCTCCGTCGTATCTATAATTTTTGATTGTTCCATGCCAATATTATTCAACTTTCATATACTTTTTGGCAACTTTTTATATTATTTTTGGGACTAACATATTGATTCAGTGCCTAGTGCCAGTTCCTGTCTGTTGCATGTTTTTGGTTTCGCAGAATATCCATATCAAACGGAGTCCAAACGGGATAAAAATAGACGAAGCTTATTTTTGGAAAATATGGAAAATTCGGAAGGAAAATCAACGCGAACCAGTGCCCGAGGTGGTCACGAGGCAAGGGGCGCCCCCCATAGGGCGCGCCCCTACCCTCGTGAGCCCACCGTAAGGCGGTTGACGCTCTTCTTTTGCCGCAAGAAAGCTAATATTCGGAAAAAACACGGTGAAGGTTTCAGGCCAATCGGAGTTATGGATCTCCATATATATACAAAACGATGAAACAGAGCCAGGAGAGAACGCAGAACCAGAGAGACAGAGAGACAGATCCAATCTCGGAGGGGCTCTCGCCCCTCCCATGCCATGGGAGCCAAGGACCAGAGGGGAAACCCTTGTCCCATCTAGGGAGGAGGTCAAGGAAGAAGAAGAAGAAGGGGGCCCCTCTCCCCCTTGCTTCCGGTGGCGCCGGAGCGCTGCCGGGGCCACCATCATCACCGCCATCTTCACCAACAACTTCACTGCCATCATCACCGACTCTTCCCCCCTCTATGCAGTGGTGTAACCTCTCTCTTACCCGCTGTAATCTCTACTTAAACATGGTTCTCAATGCTATATATTATTTCCCAATGATGTATGGCTATCCTATGATGTTTGAGTAGATCTGTTTTGTCCTAATGGCTATTTGATGATCGTGATTGGTTCGAGTTGTATGTTTTATTAATGGTGTTGTCCTATGGTGCTCTTCGTGTCGCGCAAGCGTGAGGGATTCCCGCTGTAGGGTTTGCAATATGCTTATGATTTGCTTATGGTGGGTGGCCTGAGTGACAGAAGCACAGACCCGAGTAAGTAGGTTGTTTGCGTATGGGATAAAGGGGACTTGATGCTTTAATGCCTCCAGATCAGCGTCCGGCGGTAGGGTCTTGAGGACGTTGGTGAGGTTGAGGCCCGGGTTGCGGAAGGCCACCTTCACCAACACCTTTTGAAGAGCTCCCGCCCAGATCTTGCGTGACTCGTCGGCCAGCTGCTTTGGGATCCTCTCCCGGAGTCGCTGGAGGGCCGTCGCCACGCCTTTGAAGAACAAGATGAGCTTGGCGCTGGGTTGGAGGTTCTCGTCGGAGGGATACCCGAGATCCTCCATCCCCAGCTACGCCAGCTCCCTGTCAATGTCGGCGCCAACATTCATGAGACCCTCCGTCCAGTGCTCCACATTCTCCCTAAAAGCATTCTGGGCGGCGGCAGCACTCGCCAGCAGTGCCTTGTCGGCCTTGATCTCCTTCTTCAAAGCCACCTCCTGCTCCCTGGCGCCGTCCAGCGTCTTGGTCAAAGTGGTCAGCTTCAACTCAAGATCTGCGTTGGAGTCCTTGGTGGCGCTAAGCTCTTTGCCCTTCTCGGCAAGCTCTTCACCACTCGCCTTGAGATCGGCCCCCAGCTGCGCCACCTTCGTCTCCAGTTCCTTCTTGGTGGCCACGGCAGCTGCGGCAGCATCCTCCGCTTGCTTGAGGGCTCCGCCGAATGTTTGCTCGCGCGCGGCAAGCTCCTCCTCGTGTGCGTCAAGGTTGACCTTCCGTTGCGCCAGCTCGCCCTCCTGCGTAGAAAGCTTCTCAGCGGCAAGCCGCTGTTTCTCTTCAACTTCGGCCTTCTCGAAGAAGAAGGCCTTCTGCTCTTCGGCGAGTTGCTCCCGCTCCTCTGCCAGGGACCGAAGAGCATCCTGGTTGAGACCTCGGAGCTCCTCCGCGCGCTTCTCGATGTACGCTCCCGCCTTCGTGACAAGTGCCTTGCAGGACTCCAGCTTGGCTTGCCGCGCGCGGTAGAGCGACAACAACTTCCACAGCAGCCGCTCCTCCTCAGGCTCGCCGCTGCTGCTGCTCGGCGCATCAACTAGCGTCAGCCCAGTGGAGGCGAGCACCTCTCCGTCGAAGCTCTCTCCTTCGACCGGCGCCCTGGAGTTTGACGCCCAGGGCAGGTTGATGAAGACACCATCACCGGCCTTCAAGTAGACGCCTGGCTGGGGCTCTTTAGAGCCTGACGCTGCGGCAGCGGCGGGGGGATCGGCGGTCGGTGTAGCGCCTGGCGCTCCTGCGGCCTCAGGGCCGTCAGTGCGATCGCCAGACCCCCCGCCTGCTTCTGCGACGGCGGCTTTGGCGGCCTCTGCGCCGGCGGGATCGTCAACACCGGCTGCTTCTTCGGTGGCAGTGGCGTCGTCAGCGGCAACCTCGGTCTCCATCGGCTCCACAGCAAATGGGTCTGATGGCCGGAAAAGGGAGAAGAGTCAAGCAAATATCCAACAAAAAGAAGATCAAAAGAAGAAGAACCCAAGGGAAGCTTTGAAGGGAAGATTACCTATATCGGGTTCTGCAGTCGTGGTCTCCGCCGCCGGAGGGCCGCTGGTGCTCTCCCTTGCCGGAGACTTCTCCCTTGCCGGAGAACTCTACTTTGCCGGAGGACTCTCCCTTGGCATTTCGGGGGCGGCCTCTGGGCGCTCCTGGTGGGGCTTCTCTGCTCCTACACAAACCAACAGTCAGATGTCAGCAAAGAAAGAGTATCCATGCGCGCTCGACAACGGAAAGCGAACCATATACTTACGCTGGGGGCTGCTCTGGGGAACAGTTGCCGGGTCCGGCAAGGTTGTCTCGGATGCAGCCCCTGCTGTCGCGGTGGGTTCGTCCTCGATGATAATCACCGGGACCTTGGCCCTCTTCGCTGCTCTCTGGGCCAGAGTCCTAAAAAGAAATAAGTTCAGAGTAAAGCAAATGAGATACAAGACAAAACAGCAAGAATTGAAGAACTACAAGTACAACAAGAGAATCTTACTCTTCTTCTTCCTCGTCAGAGCTGAACGCGGAGAAGTCGAAGTCTGGCTCACGTCCGGCGCGAGGAGGCGGAGGAGTGGTTTCCCTTGGCCGCTTGGCGGGAACAGTGGCGGTGGTATGAGACGACCCCGCTCCGGCAGCCGCCGCGGCGTGAGAAGCGGCAGGAGCAGAAGCGGTGGACCGGGTGGACCCCGCTCCAGTTGCCGCAGCAGCGTGAGGTGCTCCCGCGCAACAATGCTTGCCGCGGTGGAGCGTGTCGCGCGGCGCGGTGGCTGTTCACTTGCCCGCTGCCCCGCTACGTCCCCGGCCTTGCGGAGACGCCTTCTTGGTGGAGATGGAGGTTCTGCTTGCAGCGAGCTGCCTGAAGATGAGGAGGAAGAGGAGTTGATCTCCAGCGAGCCGCTCGCATCCTTGGCGGGCTCGCTCAACTCGACGCCATGCCTGGCAAGCTCTTTCTCGCCGGCGGGCTCCCCTCGCTCGGCACGGCTTGCCGCCTCTGCTGCATCTGCCTCCTCCACGGTGAATCCAAATTCGCCCGCGGCTGCGGCGACCGCCGCCTCTTCCAGCCTAGTGGCGATGCGTGTCATCTCCGCATCGGTGGTGTCGCTGGTGAGGCTATCCTTTTCGTCGGACCGGACCGGCACTTCTACCAAGCCGTCAAAGAACTCCTGCAGGACGTCGTCTGCAGGCTCTTGCCAAGTTGGGACAATTCCATGCGAATCGCACAGCGGCATCATTGCACGGATGCGCTGAAGCGCGGAGTTGTTGCACAGCGGAACGACACCCCCCGGCAACCTGAACACTTCGGGATGTTGAGGGTCGTACTTGAACAACTCCTGGAGCATCGCGTTGAGCTCCAGAACAGTGAAGTTGAAGTTGAGGCCCGGACGCAGCCTCATGATATCCGCCGCATTCTTGAATTCCCAGGCGGGTCTCCCCCGTTCCTGCAGGGGGCGATGCGGCGGCGAAGAAAATCTGCGCCAACAGCACCTACAGTGAGCCCGGCAAGCCTGAGGCGTAGGATCCGGGTGACGGCAATCTTCAGCCTATCGTCTTCCGAGGCCACGTCACTCCAATCGTTGCCGCGTGCTACTGGGGCTTGGCGCCGGGTGGTAAACGGCTGCGGGTTCTCCTTGACAATCCAGCACCAGTCTGCTCTCCATTCCTCCCACTTGCCGCGGAACTCTCCTTCCAGATAAGTGTCCTTCTTGCCGGCCCTCGAGATCCAGGCAATTCCGCCGGATAAAGGCTTTCCTCTCTCTACTCGGGGCATAAAGAAGTGGCGAAAAAGAGCTACATTGGGATGGACTCCGACAAAGTTTTCGCAGAGATGTGCGAAAACTGCCATGGTCAGAACAGCATTGGGGGTGAAGTCAAGGAGGTGGAACCCGTAGGTGTTCATAATGTCGCAGAAAAACTCAGAGAAGGGCGGGCAGAGCCCGCAGTAGAAGAACAAGGCGAAGAAAGGATATCCATTTGGAGCCGTTTTCGAAGCGGCGGCTGGAAGTACCTTCATGCGCGGGTGCGCTCGCGTCTCCGTCGACCAGAAGAGGTAGTAATTCTCCCTCAGCTCCCTCGCGGCGAGCTTGGGGGAAGATTGCCCGCTCCTTTTGCAGCGCCGCAAGCCGCTGCACCTCGGTCGACTTCACAACCTTCCCTTTGTCGGCTCTCGGAGCCATGGCGGAAGTGGTGGAGGAGGTTGACGGCGTTGGTGGTACTGGTGGCGATGGGGGGCGGGACGCTGCTCTCTTTCAGCTTTGGGAAGACAAGGGAGCGGCGGAGATTTCCGAGATTGGAGTAGCAACCGGCGAATGGGCGAACTACCCCTGTTTCCCCTGCTTATAAAGAGGGAGGGGCGGACGTTCCGCCTTTCCGAATAAAGAAACCACCCACGATCTCTCCCACGACGCCGCATTCAACGCGTGCCGTTCGGGCAGGGCGCGGTGGATACGGGGAGAGATACGGCGTAATCTAGGCCGCGCGTGCCCGTGCCCTGTTTTGGGCCTGGCCCAACAGCGCTCGGCACCGTGTATGGCCCAGGCCCGGGGGCTCCTGTCGATGTACCAAAGTAGGGGTACCTTAGTATCCCGAACTTGTGCACGGGCAGTCGCAGCATCCCGCGGCAAGGCTTGCCGGGTGACCGCCAAGGTCCTCCGTGGTTCCTTTGGAGCCATTCAAGGACAAAGTATCCAAGCCAAGGAGACAAGACCCCGGCAAGAAGAGCTTGCCGGGAAGGCCAACCAAGGCAAGGCGCTTAAGGAGACAAGACCCCGGCAAGAGGAGCTTGCCGGGAAGGCCAACCAAGGCATCTCAAGGAACTTGCCGCGACGCGCCACGCGTCCCGGCAAGGCCCGGTGAGCGACAAGCTCCCGGACGCGACAAGACAACGACCGCGGCAAGGCGCTTGCCGCGGCAAGCCACCACTCCGTGCCCGCGCTCCAGCACATCCACCAACGTGTCGCTCTGGGACCCTTCCAGGTGTACGTGGCGGGAGGCTGTGCAGCCAGCGGCGCGCGGTGGCAAACGGCGCTGACAAGATTGCCTTCGTGGCGAGCGGTGGCGTCCCTGACGGTCCCTTTTGCACTATTTAGGCAACGCAGACGGGCATTTAATGCCCTTGTCCCCTGCCGTCAGGGTTAGGTATGATACACTATAGCAGGTAGCTGTACCTACCACAACACCTTTCCATTTTTACCCTTGTCTATGTTGCCACCTGTCGGTGACCCCTTGAGCATATAAAAGGAGGCCCATGCGCAACGTAGGAAAAAGAGAGAACACTCAGGCTCGGTCTCGTTAGCTGCTGGGGTGTACTGTAGCACTCCGCGCTCCCGAGCAAGAACTCAATAGAAACCACAAAGTAGGAGTAGGGTTTTACGCCTCCGTGCAGCCCGAACCTGGGTAAGCCGCTCGTGTGCTTCGCCTCGATCCGCTCTTCGTGCGACCCTCGCCCACGCCGAACCGAAAGGGACCCGGTCCGCCGGTCCCATAGGTCCTCGTGGATTAGTCCCCCGACATTTTTGGCGCGCCAGGTAGGGGCGTCGAGGTTGTGTGAACCAGATCCGGCGTTCACACGAGCTAGATCTTCATCATCTTCATCGACATGCCGCCGAAGAAGAAGGCTTCGGAGGCGGCTGCTCCGTCCGCGCCGAACCCACCACCGCCGGAGCAAACGGCTGATGGGGCAGACACCGGTGGAAGAACGGGCGTCGACGAGGGAGCTCACGGTGCTGCTAGGTCCAAGGACAAGGCTGCGCTGCCCATCGGCGGCGTAGCTGGCTCCCACAACGACCGGGCGCACTCCAAGACCTCGGCGTCCGTACATGCACCGCGCCCATCTCAGGAGGCGCGGGACCGGCAGCGTCATGGTACTCACGGTACCATGCGTTTGCTGGACCAAGATCGAGCTGGTGGATCTCGGAGTGCTCAAGACCAGCATGCACGCCAACATGCTGGCACGAGCGAAGCACGGTCGCCTGGACGGGATACTACTCCTTCTAACATAGTTAGAAGTCCGAGCATATCCTGCTCCTCGCACCGTTCGCCACCGCCACCCGCCACTCCAGCAGAAGCTTTGGCGCGAGCTCAACTGCTCCTGAACTACCCTCCAATGGCAGACAAGATCGACGACTGGAGGGCCGCCATTCAGAGTCTCATCGGCTTCGCCAACGGTGACACTCAACGGCAGCGGAGCACGTTGCAGCAGCGGCAAGTCAGCCAGGCACGAGCCGTTGGCGACAAGACCGGTGGGGGTGCAACCATTGTGCACTCTCCGCCCCGAAGGCCAAGATCGCCGACTCGCCGGATCCACCTCGACAGCGACTCCACCGCGTCATCAGATCCACGAGCTCGTCGCGATCAGCGCCAAGTTCTTCACGAACGACAGCAAGAAGACGCTCGTACTCGCATCGAGCGTCGAAGAGAAGCGCGACGTCAATCGGACCAGCGCGCTGGGCCCTCTGTCGACATGCATGCGCCAGGAGAACCAGGCGACTTGCCGTACGCGGTAGGTTGCCCTGTGTTTACTCGTGAGCTGCGGCAAGTCCAGTGGCCCAGCACGAAGAATTTCAAGCCAGACGTACCAGAGAAGTACGACGGCAAGTCGCATCCGTCGGAGTTCCTCAGCATCTACACCATCGCGGTGCAGGCTGCCGAGGGCGGGACGACAAGATCCTTGCCAACTACTTCCTGCTGGTGCTCAAGCCCAATGTCAGGTCCTGGCTCATGCACTTGCCGGACGACTCCATATCCTCCTGGGCAGACCTATGCCATCAGTTTGTCGGCGCCTTTACAGGCAGCCACAAACCCCATGGCCAAGAGAGTGACCTTCATCTGCTCGCCCAAAAGGAAGGAGAGCCCCTGCGCAAGTACATTCAGAGATTGAGCCGTGTACAGCACAACATCCCAGATGTCCACCCTGCTGCGGTCATCAGCGCGTTCCATCAGAACGTGCGTAACCGCAGGATGCGGGAGGAGATGGCGATGTGCAAGATTAGAGACGTCAGTGAGCTATATGCCCTGGCCGACAAGTGTGCATGTGCTGAGGAAGGGAGGAAACTCCCGGAGAGAATACAGGAGCAGGAGGATCTGACAGCGAGGATGCTGCCCCGGCAAAGAAAAACCGGCGGCGGAACAACAACAAGAAGAAAGGCAAAGATGTGCTAGTCATTGAGCAGTCCGGCAACGAAGGTGGCACCAAGAAAGCCAAAGCTGGTAGCTCCGGCAAGGAGATTGCCGCATGCACCAACTGCCAGACTGTGGCGGTCGCCGACAAGCAGGACGGCACCGACAAGCAGTACTGCAAGATCCACCGCCCAAGGGCCATGACCTCCAGAGCTGCAAGAAGGTCGAACAACTTGTCCAGTAGCAAAAGGCTGAATACGAGCGACGCGACAAGGAGAGGGCCCAAGAAGGCGCTGGAGAATCCGGCAAGAAGCGCGCCGGCCGGGGAGGACGCCGCGGCAAGGCCAAGCAGCGGCAAGGAGACAGACCTCCCCGCGGCTGCGACAAGGACGAAGACGACATCGACGATGAAGACATGGATGATGTCGAGACCAGTGAGCAGGAGTTCCAGAAAGCCATAGAGGTCTTGTGCGTTGACGGCGGTGCTTCTCTGCATACTTCGCACCACCAACTCAAGCAGTGGGTGTGGGAAGTCAATGCGGCAGAACCGCCTGTTGAGTCACGCAAGCTTCTGAAATGGTCCAGCACGCCTATCATCTTTGATATTGAGGACCACCCTGATCGCACAACTGCGGTCGGGTGCTTGCTGATGTTGGTTTCACCAACTATCCGCAACCTCAAGGTCACTAAGATGCTAGTTGACGGCAGGGCCGGCTTGAACCTGATCTCCTCCACTGTACTCCAGAAACTCCAGATCCCTGACAGCGAGCTTGATGAGACCGGCACGTTCCAAGGAATCAACCCAGGAAGGAGGAAGCCGAAGGGGAAGGTCACGTTGCCAGTAACATTTGGCAGCAAGGTGAACTTCAGGACTGAGATGGCCACTTTTGACGTTGCCGATTTTCCATTGCCTTACAATGGGATACTCGGCCGTCCAGCACTCGCCAAGTTCATGGCAGCCTCTCACTACGCATACAACATGCTGAAGATGCCAGGCCCGATAAGCGTCATCTCTGTCCCTGGTGACAAGAAGGATGCTCTTATCTGCGCCGACAAGATCTACCAGGAAGCGGCAGCCGCAACATATCGCAAGTCACCTGCCGTTGAAGCTCCCGGGGGGAAGAAGAAGACCAAGTCCGGCAAGAGTTCTGATGCCCACTCCGGCAAGCGCACCTCTTCGGAGTGCTGCGCTGCCGTCGAGGACGCACCATCGAGCTCCACCGGCAAGTGTAAGAAGACAATGGCAGCTCCGCCAGAGACCAAGAAGGTGTCCGCCAAGGAGGACGGCACTGGTGGTACCTTCACCATCGGTGCCACTCTCGACCCTAAATAGGAAAGAGCGCTCATTGCTTTCCTGCGGGCGAACGTCGACGTGTTTGCGTGGCAACCGTCTGACATCCCTGGTGTTCCCCAGAAAGTAATTGAGCACCATCTTGCCGTTTGTCCTCATGCGCGGCCCATCAAGCAGAAGGTCAGGAAGCAAGCAGTGGAGCGCCAAGAATTCATCGCAGAAGAGATCAAGAAGTTGGAAGCAGCAGGCCTTGTCAGAGGAGTGATCCATCCTACGTGGTTGGCTAATCCTGTAGTCGTGCGCAAGGCGAACGGGAAATGGAGACTTTGTATCGACTTTACCGATGTTAACAAAGCTTGTCCCAAAGACCCATTTCCTTTGCCGCGCATTGACTAGATTGTTGACTCCACGGCCGGATGTGACTTGCTTTCATTTCTTGATGCATCCTTAGGATACCATCAGATCTTCATGGCAGAAGAGGATGAGGAGAAGACCGCATTCATCACTCCATGTGGCACGTACTGTTTCATACGGATGCCTTTCGGTTTAAAAAATGCTGGTTCAACATTTGCAAGAGTAGTCCATGTCGCTCTTGAGCCACAAATACACATAAATGTGGAAGCCTACATGGATGACATAGTGGTCAAGAGCAAAGACAAGGCTACTCTGATTCAAGATTTAGACGAGACCTTTGCAAATCTGCGCAAGATCAGCCTCAAGCTAAACCCCAAGAAGTGCGTGTTTGGAGTCCCCTCCGGCAAGCTTCTCGGGTTCTTCGTGTCTCAGCAGGGAATCGAAGCCAATCCCGACAAGATTAAGGCCATTGAGCAGATTGAAGCACCAAAGCGCGTCAAGGATGTACAAAGACTTGCCAGTTGCGTGGCTGCTCTCAGCAGGTTTATCTCTAGGTCTGCTGAGCGCGCCCTGCCGTTTTTCAAAATATTGAAAAAGGCAGGTCCAATGAAATGGACTCCGGAAGCGGAGGCTGCGCTGCAAGACTTGAAGAGATACCTGTCCTCCGCTCCAACACTTGTCGCACCTAAGCCACAAGAGAAGTTGTTGTTGTATATAGCGGCAACCAATCAAGTGGTTAGTGCTGCGTTAGTAGCAGAGAGGGACGCAGATGACGAGCCAGCAACCGCGACAGGCGCATCCAGCGACAAGCAGGGGGCTTCCCCGACAAGCTCTGGTCCCGACAAGGATGGATCTGCGCAGACGCGCGAGGAGATACAGAAGAAAATGGTACATCGCCCAGTTTACTTTGTCAGTTCCCTTCTGCAGGGAGCTAGGTCAAGGTACTCTAGTGTGCAGAAATTGCTTTTCGGCCTTCTCATGGCCTCGAGAAAGCCGCGCCATTACTTCCAAGCACATGAGATCACAGTTGTCACTCATTTTCCGCTGAAGAGGATACTACAGAATCCAGAAGCGACAGGCAGGATTGTTGAGTGGGCACTGGAACTGTCAAGCTTTGGCCTCAAGTTTGAGAGTACTTCAACTATCCAAAGCAGAGCATTGGCAGAATTCATAGCAGAATGGACGCCAACACCAGATGAGGAAATTCCAGAAACGAACATCCCCGTCGAGGAAGCGAGCAAAGAGTGGCTGATGCACTTTGATGGTGCCTTTTCGTTGCAAGGCGCCGGCGCCGGCGTGCTTCTTGTCGCACCCACCGGAGAGCACCTCAAGTACGTAGTCTAGATGCACTTTCCCAAGGAGCAAGCAACAAACAATACTGCAGAGTATGAAGGCTTGCTTGCCGGTCTCAGGATCGCGGCAGACCTTGGGATCAAGAAGCTCATTGTCAGGGGTGACTCGCAGCTTGTCGTCCGCCAAGTGAACAAGAGCTATCAGAGTCCGTTAATGGAAGCCTACGTTGATGAAGTGAGAAAGCTAGAAGAGCACTTTGACGGCCTACAGATGGAGCATGTTCCAAGAGCTCAGAACGCCATTGCCGATGGCCTATCAAAGTGCGCCGCACTTAAGTTACCTGTGGAACCAGGGATCTTTGTGCTCAAGCTGACTCAACCGTCTGTAACGCCATCAACTGGACAGAGCAAAAAGAGGAAGTTGATTTCTGGTGACTATTTTCCGGCAGAGCTTCCCAAAGCCGCCGCCAAGAAGGTCGCCAAGATCAACGCCAAAAGCGCTGAGGAGCAGTCTGCTCCGGCAAGCCTTAGGGTTTGTTCCGTCGAAGCAGAAGCTCCCGACAAGTTTTGCTCCGGCAAGCTTGCCGGGGAACGTCAAGCTCCGGCGGAGCCGCAGCTTCTCGCCGTAGAAGCGGATGTTCCCGCAGCAGCAGATTTGCCTTTAGTCCTTGTTGTCGAGCCACAAGCTCCAGCATGGGCACAACAGATTGTCCGTTTCCTTCGACAGGAGAACTTCCCGAAGAGCAAGAAGAAGTGGAAAAAGTAGCCCGGCAGTCAAGTATGTACCAGTTTGTCGACAACACACTGTACAGAAGAAGACTCAACGGTGTGAAATTGAAGTGTATTCACCGGGAAGACGGACAAAAGCTGTTGGCAGAGATACATGGAGGCATATGTGGTCACCACATTGGCGCAAGAGCACTTGCCGGCAAAGCATTCTAGCAAGGTTTCTTTTGGCCGACAACCCTCCAGGATGCAACTGCACAAGTAACCAAGTGTGAAGCGTGCCAATTCCATTCCAAGCAGATACACCAACCAGCTCAAGCTCTCCAGACGATCCCTTTATCCTAGCCATTTTCGGTCTGGGGGCTCGACATCCTCGGCCCCTTTCCCCAAGCAGTCGGGGGCTTTGAGTACTTGTACGTTGCAATCAACAAGTTCACAAAGTGGCCGGAAGTGGAAGCAGTGAGGAAGGTGACAACACAGTCAGCAGTCAAGTTCTTCAGGTTGATTGTTTGCCGCTTCGGGATCCCTAATAGGATAATCACCGACAACGGTACGCAATTCACGAGCCGCACCTTCATGCACTATGTCCAAGATCTTGGCGCCAAGGTCTGCTTTGCTTCTGTTGCTCACCGGAGAAGCAACGGTCAAGCGGAGAGGGCAAATGCTGAAGTGCTGCGTGGGCTCATGACCAGAACTTTCGACAGGCTGCACAAGTGCGGAAGAAACTGGATCGAGGAGCTGCCGGTGGTTCTTTGGTCGATCAGGACGACGCCAAATCGAGCCACTGGCCAGATACCTTTCGCTCTAGTCTATGGAGCAGAGGCAGTTCTCCCCACGGAACTCGTATACGGGTCACCTCGAGTGCTCGCTTATGATGAGCTTGAGCAAGAGCAGCCGCGACAAGATGACGCGCTACTCCTTGAGGAAGACCGTCTTCAGGCTGCTGTACGAGCTGCTCGCTACTAGCAAGCTTTGCGCCGCTACCATAGCCGCAAAGTTAACGCCAGAAGTCTCGAGGAAGGCGACCTTGTTCTTTGGCGTGTTCAGTCCGCCAAGAATTCCAACAAGTTGACGCCGAAGTGGGAAGGCCCTTACCGGGTGAAACGAGTCACTAGGCCTGGCGCTGTCCGCCTTGAGACTGAAGATAGCATTCCGGTGAGCAACTCCTGCAACATTGAGCATCTTCGTAAGTTTTACTCGTAAGGCGCGGTTGCCGGAACCTGTTCCGGCAACCACCTTTTGTACAAGTCTTGCCGCTGTTGCATGTAATCCTTTGTACAAAGCCGGGCGCAGACCCCGTGCATAAGTAAAGCTCATATGCTCCGCACATCTTGTCAATTTCATGCTTTCTATTTTTTGCATATGTGATCTGACACTTTGTGCAGCACCTACTCCCCGGTAAGCAATAACGAGCCGTAAGGCTCCATATCTTTATTTTCTCTTCTTACTTTTTTCTCAAGGAAAGGAAGGTTCCCTCGCCCACAAGTTTGCCGGGGGGAAAGGAGAAGATAATGGTATGGACCAGGCGTCGTTCAAGAAAGTTTCGCCTTACCGGGAAGCAAATAACAGAAAAGCTAAGTTGCCAAAGTTTGAGCAATCAGATTTTTAAAATTTTTAAGTTATCTCCCTTGAACGACCGCACTTTGTATGGAAAACCTGTGCGCGGGGGAACCAACTCGTAACTAGTTGCGCCCTTACTTTGTTTCGAGTCCGCTCAACAACTTAAGTGAGCTGCGACTAGTTGCGACAAGGTTTCTTGTCGGTAGCGGCACCGCCAGCAGGCTGCTGACGTTCCGCACTCAGCGCTCGCGGCTAAGGTGCCTGCACCGGCAAGTTCCCTAAAAGCGTAGGGCAAAAACATACAAAGGGAGGAATGAAGTAAAGGGAATAACATTGCAATCATTACCCAGAATAGAGTTATAGTACAAGGTAGCTTGTTGCGGCTCTAACAGATTGTTCTCATAACATGACCAGCAGCGACAAGAAAAGAAGAAAACGGGCGGCTTAGTCTACGCTATCGCCCTCAATCCTCTTGATCCCGCTCACCTTGTCCACAATGGGTGCGACAAGGGTCTTGAGCGCCTCCAGATCAGCGTCCGGCGGCAGGGTCTTGAGGACGTTGGTGAGGTTGAGGCCCGGGTTGCGGAAGGCCACCTTCACCAACACCTTTTGAAGAGCTCCCGCGCAAATCTTGCGCGACTCGTCGGCCAGCTGCTTTGGGATCCTCTCCCGGAGTCGCTGGAGGGCCGTCGCCATGCCTTTGAAGAACAAGATGAGCTTGGCGCTGGGTTGGAGGTTCTTGTCGGAGGGATACCCTAGATCCTCCATCCCCAGCTGCGCCAGCTCCCTGTCAATGTCGGCGGCAACATTCACGAGACCCTCCGTCCAGTGCTCCACATTCTCCCTAAAAGCATTCTGGGCGGCGGCAGCACTCGCCAGCAGCGCCTTGTCGGCCTTGATCTCCTTCTTCAAAGCCACCTCCTGCTCCCTGGCGCCGTCCAGCGTCTTGGCCAAAGTGGTCAGCTTCAACTCAAGATCTGCGTTGGAGTCCTTGGCGGTGCTAAGCTCTTTGCCCTTCTCGGCAAGCTCTTCACCACTCGCCTTGAGATCGGCCCCCAGCTGCGCCACCTTCATCTCCAGCTCCTTCTTGGCGGCCTCGGCAGCTGCGGCAGCATCCTCCGCTTGCTTGAGGGCTCCGCCGAATGTTTGCTCGCGCGCGGCAAGCTCCTCCTCGTGTGCGTCAAGGTTGACCTTCCGCTGCGCCAGCTCGCCCTCCTGCGTAGAAAGCTTCTCAGCGGCAAGCCGCTGTTGCTCTTCAACTTCGGCCTTCTCAAAGAAGAAGGCCTTCTGCTCTTCGGCGAGTTGCTCCCGCTCCTCTGCCAGGGACCAAAGAGCTTCCTGGTTGAGACCTCGGAGCTCCTCCGTGCGCTTCTCGATGTCTGCTCCCGCCTTCGCGACAAGCGCCTCACAGGACTCTAGCTTGGCTTGCCGCGCGCGGTAGAGCGACAACAGCTTCCGCAGCAGCCGCTCCTCCTCAGGCTCGCCGTTGCTGCTGCTCGGCGCATCAACTAGCATCAGCCCAGCGGAGGCGAGCACCTCTCCGTCGAAGCTCTCTCCTTCGACCGGCGCCCTGTAGTTTGACGCCCAGGGGAGGTTGATGAAGACGCCATCACCGGCCTTCAAGTAGACGCCTGGCTGGGGCTCTTCAGAGCCTGACGCTGCGGTAGCGGCGGGGGGATCGGCGGTCGGCGTAGCGCCTGGCACTCCTGCGGCCTCAGGGCCATCAGTGCGATCACCAGACCCCCCGCCTGCTTCTGCGGCGGCGGCTTTGGCGGCCTCTACGCCGGCGGGATCGTCAACACCGACTGCTTCTTTGGTGGCAGCGGCGTCGTCTGCGGCAACCTCGGTCTCCATCGGCTCCACAGCAGATGGGTCTGACGGCCGGAAAAGGGAGAAGAGTCAAGCAAATATCCAACAAAAAGAAGATCAAAAGAAGAAGAACCCAAGGGAAGCTTTGAAGGGAAGATTACCTATACCGGGTTCTATAGTCGTGGTCTCCGCCGCCGGAGGGCCGCTAGTGCTCTCCCTTGCCGGAGACTTCTCCCTTGCCGGAGAACTCTCCTTTGCAGGAGGACTCTCCCTTGGCATTTCAGGGGCGGCCTCCGGGCGCTCCTGGTGGGGCTGCTCTGCTCCTACACAAACCAACAGTCAGATGTCAGCAAAGAAAGAGTATCCATGCGCGCCCGACAGCGGAAAGCGAACCATATACTTACGCTGGGGGCTGCTCTGGAGAACAGTTGCCGGGTCCGGCAAGGTTGTCTCGGACGCACCCCCTGCTGTCGCGGTGGGTTCGTCCTCGATGATAATCACCGGGACCTTGGCCCTCTTCGCTGCTCTCTGGGCCAGAGTCCTAAAAAGAAATAAGTTCAGAGTAAAGCAAATGAGATACAAGACAAAACAGCAAAAATTGAAGAACTACAAGTACAACAAGAGAATCTTACTCTTCTTCTTCCTCGTCGGAGCTGAACGCGGAGAAGTCGAAGTCTGGCTCACGTCCGGCGCGAGGAGGCGGAGGAGTGGTTTCCCTTGGCCGCTTGGCGGGAACAGTGGCGGTGGTATGAGACGACCCCGCTCCGGCTGCCGCCGCGGCGTGAGAAGCGGCAGGAGCAGAAGCGGTGGTCCGGGTGGACCCCGCTCCAGTTGCCGCAGCAGCGTGAGGTGCTCCCGCGGCAACAGTGCTTGCCGCGGTGGAGCGTGTCGCGCGGCGCGGCGGCTGTTCACTTGCCCGCTGCCCCGCTACGTCCCCGGCCTTGCGGAGACGCCTTCTTGGTGGAGATGGAGGTTCTGCTTGCAGCGAGCTGCCTGAAGATGAGGAGGAAGAGGAGTTGATCTCCAGCGAGCCGCTCGCATCCTCGGCGGGCTCGCTCGACTCGACGCCATGCCCGGCAAGCTCTTTCTCGCCGGCGGGCTCCCCTCGCTCGGCACGGCTTGCGGCCTCTACTGCATCTGCCTCCTCCACGGTGAATCCAAATTCGCCCGCGGCTGCGGCCGCCGCCGCCTCTTCCAGCCTAGTGGCGATGTGTGTCATCTCCGCATCAGTGGTGTCGCGGGTGAGGCTATCCTTTTCGTCGGACCGGACCGGCACTTCTACCAAGCCGTCAAAGAACTCCTGCACGAGGTCGTCTGCAGGCTCTTGCCAAGTTGGGACAATTCCATGCGAATCGCACAGCGGCATCATTGCACAGATGCGGTCGAGCGCAGAGTTGTTGCACAGCGGAACGACACCCCCCGGCAACCTGAACACTTCGGGATGTTGAGGGTCGTACTTGAACAGCTCCTGGAGCATCGCGTTGAGCTCCAGAACAGTGAAGTTGAAGTTGAGGCCCGGACGCAGCCTCATGATATTCGCTGCATTCTTGAATTCCCAGGCGGGTCTCCCCCGTTCCTGCAGGGGGGCGATGCGGCGGCGAAGAAAATCTGCGCCAACAGCACCTACAGTGAGCCCGGCAAGCCTGAGGCGTAGGATCCCGGTGACGGCAATCTTCAGCCTATCGTCTTCCGAGGCCACGTCACTCCAATCGCTGCCGCGTGCTACTGGGGCTTGGCGCCGGGCGGTAAACGGCTGCGGGTTCTCCTCGACAATCCAGCACCAGTCTGCTCTCCATTTGTCCCACTTGCCATGGAACTCTCCTTCCAGATAAGTGTCCTTCTTGCCGGCCCTCGAGATCCAGGCAATTCCGCCGGATAAAGGCTCTCCTCTCTCTACTCGGGGCATAAAGAAGTGGCGAAAAAGAGCTACATTGGGATGGACTCCGACAAAGTTTTCGCAGAGATGTGCGAAAACTGCCATGGTCAGAACAGCATTGGGGGTGAAGTCAAGGAGGTGGAACCCGTAGGTGTTCATAATGTCGCAGAAAAACTCAGAGAAGGGCGGGCAGAGCCCGCAATAGAAGAACAAGGCGAAGAAAGGATATCCATTTGGAGCCATTTTCCAAGCGGCGGCTGGAAGTACCTTCGTGCGCGGGTGCGCTCGCGTCTCCGTCGACCAGAAGAGGTAGTAATTCTCCCTCAGCTCCCTCGCGGCGAGCTTGGGGGGGGGGG
>NC_057797.1:544303276-544344029 GCF_018294505.1 Triticum aestivum | reverse complement strand
GGGGGGGGGGGAGATTGCCCGCTCCTTTCGCAGCGCCGCAAGCCGCTGCGCCTCGGTCGACTTCACAACCTTCCCTTTGTCGGCTCTCGGAGCCATGGCGGAAGTGGTGGAGGAGGTCGACGGCGTTGGTGGTACTGGTGGCGATGGGGGGCGGGACGCTGCTCTCTTTCAGCTTTGGGAAGACAAGGGAGCGACGGAGATTTCCGAGATTGGAGTAGCAACCGGCGAATGGGCGAACTACCCCTGTTTCCCCTGCTTATAAAGAGGGAGGGGCGGACGTTCCGCCTTTCCGAATAAAGAAACCACCCACGATCTCTCCCACGACGCCGCATTCAACGCGTGCCGTTCGGGGAGGGCGCAGTGGATACGGGGAGAGATACGGCGTAACCTAGGCCGCGCGTGCCCGTGCCCTGTTTTGGGCCTAGCCCAACAGCGCTCGGCACCGTGTATGGCCCAGGCCCGGGGGCTCCTGTCGGTGTACTAAAGTAGGGGTACCTTAGTATCCCGAACTTGTGCACGGGCAGTCGCAGCATCCCGCGGCAAGGCTTGCCGGGTGACCGCCAAGGTCCTCCGTGGTTCCTTTGGAGCCATTCAAGTACAAAGTATCCAAGCCAAGGAGACAAGACCCCGGCAAGAAGAGCTTGCCGGGAAGGCCAACCAAGGCAAGGCGCTTAAGGAGACAGGACCCCGTCAAGAGGAGCTTGCCGGGAAGGCCAACCAAGGCATCTCAAGGAACTTGCCGCGACGCGCCACGCGTCCCGGCAAGGCCCGGTGAGCGACAAGCTCCCGGACGCGACAAGACAACGACCGCGGCAAGGCGCTTGCCGCGGCAAGCCACCACTCCGTGCCCGCGCTCCAGCACATCCACCAACGTGTTGCTCTGGGACCTGTCCAAGCGTATGTGGCGGGAGGCTGTGCAGCCAGCGGCGCGCGGTGGCAAACGGCGCTGGCAAGATTGCCTTCGTGGCGAGCGGTGGCGTCCCTGACGGTCCCTTTTGCACTATTTAGGCAACACAGACGGGCATTTAATGCCCTCGTCCCCTACCGTCAGGGTTAGGTATGATACACTATAGCAGGTAGCTGTACCTACCACAACACCTTTCCATTTTTACCCTTGTCTACGTTGCCACCTGTCGGTGACCCCTTTAGCATATAAAAGGAGGCCCATGCGCAACGTAGGAAAAAGAGAGAACACTCAGGCTCGGTCTCGTTAGCTGCTGGGGTGTACTGTAGCACTCCGCGCTCCCGAGCAAGAACTCAATACAAACCACAAAGCAGGAGTAGGGTTTTACGCATCCATGCGGCCCGAACCTGGGTAAGCCGCTCGTGTGCTTCGCCTCGATCCACTCTTCGTGCGACCCTCGCCCCCGCCGAACCGAAAGGGACCCGGTCCGCCGGTCCCATAGGTGCTCGTGGATTAGTCCCCTGGCAGTGTTTATAGTTACTATGATGTTCAACAAATTGAAGAATTTGTTGCTTTTAAGGGTGCTTACGAAATTGCTTCTTTGATTGAAAAGTATGATGCTACTCTTTACAAATCTGAAAATTTTGCCATACTTAAATATTGCTATGATAATTATGCTTCTAATGCCTATGTTAAACCATATATCGAGGTCTACTCCGCTGTCCAAGAAGAGACTAATATTTTGCAGGAGTCTATGGAAGAAGAAAATGATGAAACTGTGAGCTCATTGGATGAAAAAGATGAGGAGGAGAGCGAAGAACAAAAGGAGGAAGAGCGGATTAGCTACCCGTGACCACCTTCTAATGAGAGTAAATCTTCAACTCATACATTGTTTAATTTCTCTTCGTGCTTACCGGAGGATGATTGCTATGATGATTGTTATGATCCCATTGATTCTTTTGAAATATCCCTTTTTGATGATGCTTGCTATGCTTGTGGCCAAGATGCCAATATGAATTATTCTTATGGATATGAACTTTCTATAGTTCCTTATGTTAAACACGAAATTTTTGCTATTGCACCCACGTATGATAGTCCTATTGTATTTTTGAATTCTCCCGACTACACTATATCGGAGAAGTTTGCACTTATTAAGTATTATATTGATGGGTTGCCTTTTACTATTGCACATGATGATTTTGATGAATATAATATGCATGTGCTTGCTGCTCCTACTTGCAATTATTATGAGAGAGGAACTATATCTCCACCTCTCTATGTTTCCAATATGATAAAATTGCAAGAAACTGTTTATACTATGCATTGACCTTTACTTTGTGTGCATGAATTGTTCTTTTATGACATGCCAATGCATAGGAAGAGAGTTAGACTTCGTTATTGCATGATATATGTTACTTTGTGCTCACTACTAAATTATAAATCATTGTTAATTAAAATTGGCTTTGATATACCTTGGGATCCGGGTGGATTCACTACTTGAGCACTACATGCCTAGCTTAATGGCTTTAAAGAAAGCGCTGCCAGGGAGACAACCCGGAAGTTTTAGAGAGTCATTTATTTCTGTTGAGTGCTTTTATATAGTTTAAAAACAACAAAAATAAAGAGGGGAACCCAAAACTTTTTCAAAAAGGAAAGTGAAAGTGATAGAGACAAGCATTGTTGAGGTGGGAGCTAGCCTTGAACTTTGTTCATGCTCACGGCAACTTTGTGAATCTTGATTACAGAAACTTTTCAACAAAAATAATTATCCCCTTGTAAAATTCCATTGTATTATAAAAATAATGTGCCAAGGTTTGCCTTTAGGATGTTTACGATGCTTGTTGGTTTGTGCGGTGCAGGACAGAAACTTTGGCTGTAGTGCGTGAATTTTAATGTTTTACTGGAATGTCAAATGGTTCTGATTCTTTTTTCACTGTCTTTATGTACAATTTTTTTATTTTTTCTAATTCTTGCAGAATTTTTCAAGTATCATAAGTTTGGTGAATGTTCAGATTATTACAGACTGTTCTGTTTTAGACAGATTCTGTTTTTGGTGCATAGTTTGCTTGTTTTGATGAAACTGTCAATTTATATCAGTGGATTAAGCCATGGAAAAGTTATATTACAGTAGAAACAATGAAAAAACAAAATATTAATTGGTTTGCAACAGTACTTAGAGTAGTGATTTGCTTTATTATACTAACGGATCTTACCGAGTTTTCTGTTGAAGTTTTGTGTGGATGAAGTGTTCGATGATTGAGAAGGTTTCGATGTGAGAAGAAGGAAGAGAGGCAAGAGCTCAAGCTTGGGGATGCCCGAGGCACCCAAGTAAATATTCAAGGATACTCAAGCGTCTAAGCTTGGGGATGCTGGGAAGGCATCCCCTCTTTCTTCAACAAATATCAGTATGTTTTCAGATTCGTTTCGTTCATGCGATATGTGCAATCTTGGAGCGTCTTTTGCATTTAGGTTTTCATTTTTCTTTTATGCACCATGCTGGTATGAGATGGTCCTTGGTTGATTTATAGAATTCTCATTGCACTTCACTTATATCTTTTGAGTATGGATTTATAGAATGCTTCATGTGCTTCACTTATATCATTTGAAGTTTGGATTGCCTGTTTCTCTTCACTTAGACAACCGCCATTTGTAGAATACTTCTTTTCTTCACTTATAATTGTAAGAGCGTGGGCATATCTTTTGTAGAAAGAATTAAACTCTCTTGCTTCACTTATATCTATTTAGAGAGATGTCAGGAACTAGTCATTCACATGGTTAGTCATAAAATCCTACATAAACTTGTAGATCGCTGAATATGATATGTTTGATTCATTGCAATAGTTTTGCGATATAAAGGTGGTGATATTAGAGTCATGCTAGTCGAGTAATTGTGAATTGTATAAATACTTGTGTTGAGGTTTGTGATTCCCGTAGCATGCACGTATGGTGAACCGTTATGTAACAAAGTCGGAGCATGATTTATTTATTGATTGTCTTCCTTATGAGTGGCGGTCGGGGACGAGCAATGGTCTTTTCCTACCAATCTATCCCCCTAGGAGCATGCGCATAGTACTTTGTTTTGATGACTAATAGATTTTTGCAATAAGTATGTGAGTTCTTTATGACTAATCTTGAGTCCATGGATTATACGCACTCTCACCCTTCCACCATTGCTAGCCTCTCTAGTACTGCGTAACTTTCGCCGGTACCATAAACCCACCATATACCTTCCTCAAAACAGCCACCATACCTACCTATCATGGCATTTGCATAGCCATTCCGAGATATATTGCCATGCAACTTTCATCAGCATCATATACATGACTTGAGCATTCATTGTCATATTGCTTTGCATGATCGTAAGATAGCTAGCATGATGTATTCATGGTTTGTCCGTTTTTTGATGTCATTGCTACGCTAGATCATTGCACATCCCGGTACACCATCGGAGGCATTCATATAGAGTCATATCTTTGTTCTAGATATCCAGTTGTAATATTGAGTTGTAAGTAAATAAAAGTGTGATGATCATCATTATTAGAACATTGTCCCATGTGAGGTTATCAAAATAAAAGTGGCCAAAGAAGCCCCCAAAAAGAGAGAGAGAGGCCGAAGAAGCCTACAAAAAAAGAAAAAAACAAAAAAACAAAAAAATGATAGAAAAAGAGAGAAGGGGCAATGTTACTATCCTTTACCACACTTGTGCTTCAAAGTAGCACCATGTTCTTCATATAGAGAGTCTCTTGAGTTATCACTTTCATATACTAGTGGGAATTTTAATTATAGAACTTGGCTTGTATATTCCAATGATGGGCTTCCTCAAATGCCCTAGGTCTTCATGAGCAAGCAAGTTGGATGCACACCCACTTAGTTTCAGTTTGAGCTTTCATATACTTATAGCTCTAGTGCATCCGTTGCATGGCAATCCCTATTCCTCACATTGATATCTATTAATGGGCATCTCCATAGCCCGTTGATACGCCTAGTTGATGTGATACTTTCTTCCTTTTTTTGTCTTCTCCACATAACCCCCATCATCATATTCTATTCCACCTATAGTGCTATGTCCATGGCTCAAGCTCATGTATTGCGTGAAAGTTGAAAAGGTTTGAGAACATCAAAAGTATGAAACAATTGCTTGGCTTGTCATCGGGGTTGTGCATGATGTGAATATTTTGTGTGGTGAAGATGGAGCATAGCCAGACTATATGATTTTGTAGGGATGAGCTTTCTTTGGCTATGTTATTTCAATAAGACATAATTGCTTGGTTGGTATGCTTGAGGTATTATTATTTTTATGTCGAAAGATAGACTATTTCTTTGAATCACTCGTGTCTTAATATTCATGCCATGATTAGACATATGATCAAGATTATGCTAGGTAGCATTCCACATCAAAAATTATCTTTTTTATCATTTACCTACTCAAGGACGAGCAGGAATTAAGCTTGGGGATGCTGATACGTCTTCGTCGTATCTATAATTTTTGATTGTACCATGCCAATATTATTCAACTTTCATATACTTTTTGGCAACTTTTTATATTATTTTTGGGACTAACACATTGATCCAGTGCCCAGTGCCAGTTCCTGTCTGTTCCATGTTTCTGGTTTCGCAGAATATCCATATCAAACGGAGTCCAAACGGGATAAAAACGGATGGAGCTTATTTTTGGAAAATATGGAAAATTCGGAAGGAAAATCAACGCGAACCAGTGCCCGAGGTGGTCACGAGGCAGGGGGGCGCCCCCCCTAGGGCGCGCCTCTACCCTCATGAGCCCACCGTAAGGCGGTTGACGCTCTTCTTTTGCCGCAAGAAAGCTAATATTCGGAAAAAAATCACGGCGAAGGTTTCAGGACAATCGGAGTTATGGATCTCCATATATATACGAAACGGTGAAACGGAGCCAAGAGAGAACGCAGAACCAGAGAAAGACAGAGAGACAGATCCAATCTCGAAGGGGCTCTCGCCCCTCCCACGCCATGGGAGCCAAGGACCAGAGGGGAAACCCTTCTCCCATCTAGGGAGGAGGTCAATGAAGAAGAAGAAGAAGGGGGGCCCTCTCCCCCTTGCTTCCGGTGGCGCCGGAGCGCTACCGGGGCCATCATCATCACCGCCATCTTCACCAACAACTTCACCGCCATCATCACCAACTCTTCCCCCCTCTATGTAGTGGTGTAACCTCTCTCTTACCCACTGTAATCTATACTTAAACATGGTGCTCAACGCTATATATTATTTCCCAATGATGTATGGCTATCCTATGATGTTTGAGTAGATCTGTTTTATCCTAATGGCTATTTGATGATCGTGATTGGTTTGAGTTGTATGTTTTATTATTGGTGTTGCCCTATGGTGCTCTCCGTGTCGCGCAAGCGTGAGGGATTCCCGCTGTAGGGTTTGCAATATGCTTATGATTTGCTTATGGTGGGTGGCATGAGTGACAGAAGCACAGACCCGAGTAAGTAGGTTGTTTGCGTATGGGATAAAGGGGACTTGATGCTTTAATGCTATGGTTGGGTTTGACCTTAATGAATCTTTAGTAGTTGCAGATGCTTGCTAGAGTTCCAATCATAAGTGCATATGATCCAAGTAGAGAAAGTATGTTAGTTTATGCCTCTCCCTCAAATAAAATTGCAATAATGATTACCGGTCTAGTTATCGATTGCCTAGGGACAAATAACCTTCTTGTTGACAAAAGCTCTTTACTAAAACTAATTTAGTTGTGTCTTTATCTAAACAGCCCCTAGCTTTTATTTACATGCTCTTTACTTTCTTGCAAGCTTACCCAAAAACACCTACAAAGTACTTCCAGTTTCATACTTGTTTCCGGTAAAGCAAACGTCAAGCGTGCATAGAGTTGTATCGGTGGTCGATAGGACTTGAGGGAATATTTGTTCTACCTTTAGCTCCTCGTTGGGTTCGACACTCTTACTTATCGAAAGAGGCTACAATTGATCCCCTATACTTGTGGGTTATCAGTATTGAGATACCGATGATCGAATCTCGGGCAAGTAACATACCGATGACAAAGGGAACAACGTATGTTGTTATGCGGTTTGACCGATAAAGATCTTCGTAGAATATGTAGGAGCCAATATGAGCATCCAGGTTCCTCTATTGCTTATTGACTGGAGACGTGTCTCGGTCATGTCTACATAGTTCTCGAGCCCGTAGGGTCCGCATGCTTAAAGTTCGATGACGGTTATATTATGAGTTTATGTGTTTTGATGTACTGAAGGTAGTTCGGTGTCCCGGATGTGATCACGGACATGATGAGGAGTCTCAAAATGGTCGAGATGTAAAGATCAATATATTGGACGACTATATTTGGATACCGGAATGGTTCCGGGTGAGATCGGGATAATACCGGAGCACCGGGAGGTTATCGGGACCCCCCGGGAGGTATATGGGCCTTAATGGGCTTTAGTGGAAAGGAGCAAGGGAGGGGGCGCCCCCCTAAGCCCAATCCGAATTGGGAGGGGGCCGACCCCCCTTTCCTTCCTCCCTCCTTCCTCTTCCTTCCCTCTCCCTCTCCAAATAGGAAAAGGAGGAGTCCTACTCCCGGTGGGAGTAGGACTCCCCCCTTGGGCGCGCCTCCTCCCCTTGGCCGGCCCTCTCCTCCCCCCTTATATACGGAGGAGAGGGGCACCCCATAGACACAACAATTGATCTCTTGGATCTTTTAGCCATGTGTGGTGCCCCTCTCCACCATAGTCCACCTCGATAATATCGTAGCGGTGCTTAGGCAAAGCCCTACGATGGTAGAACATCAACATCATCACCACACAGTTGTGCTGATGGAACTCGACCTCAAAGCTCGGCTGGATCGGAGTTCGAGGGACGTCATCAAGTTGAACGTGTGCAGAACTCGGAGGTGCAGTGCGTTCGGTACTTGATCGGTCGGATTGTGAAGACGTACGACTACATCAACCGCATTGTGCTAACGCTTCCGCTTTCGGTCTACGAGGGTACGTGGACACACTCTCCCCTCTCGTTGCTATGCATCACCAGGATCTTGCGTGTGCATAGGATTTTTTTTGAAATTACTACGTTCCCCAACAGTGGCATCCGAGCTTGGTTTTATGCGTTGATGTTATATGCACGAGTAGAACACAAGTGAGTTGTGGGCGATACAAGTCATACTGCTTACCAGCATATCATACTTTGGTTCGGCGGTATTGTTGGATGAAGCAGCCCGGACCGACATTATGCATACGCTTACGCGAGACTGGTTCTACCGACGTGCTTTGCACACAGGTGGCTGGCGGGTGTCAGTTTCTCCAACTTTAGTTGAACCGAGTGTGGTTACGCCCGGTCCTTGAGAAGGTTAAAACAACATTAACTTGACGAACTATGGTTGTGGTTTTGATGCGTAGGTAAGAACGGTTCTTGCTTAGCCCGTAGCAGCCACGTAAAACTTGCAACAACAAAGTAGAGGACGTCTAACTTGTTTTTGCAGGGCATGTTGTGATGTGATATGGTCAAGACATGATGCTATATTTTATTGTATGAGATGATCATGTTTTGTAACCGAGTTATCGGCAACTGGCAGGAGCCATATGGTTGTTGCTTTATTTTATGCAATGCAATCGCCTTGTAATTGCTTTACTTTATCACTAAGCGGTAGCGATAGTCGTAGAAGCAATAGTTGGCGAGACGACAACGATACTACGATGGAGATCAAGGTGTCGCGCTGGTGACAATGGTGATCATGACGGTGCTTCGGAGATGGAGATCACAAGCACAAGATGATGATGGCCATATCATATCACTTATATTGATTGCATGTGATGTTTATCTTTTATGCATCTTATTTTGCTTTGATTGATGGTAGCATTATAAGATGATCGCTCACTAAATTTCAAGATAAAAGTGTTCTCCCTCAGTATGCACCATTGCCAAAGTTCATCGTGCCCAGACACCACGTGATGATCGGGTGTGATAAGCTCTATGTCCTTCTACAACGGGTGCAAGCCAGTTTTGCACACACAGAATACTCAGGTTAAACTTGACGAGCCTAGCATATGCATATATGGCCTCGGAACACTGAGACCGAATGGTCAAGCGTGAATCATATAGTAGATGTGATCAACATAGTGATGTTCACCATTGAAAACTACTCCATTTCACGTGACGATCGGTTATGGTTTAGTTGATTTGGATCACGTGATCACTTAGATGATTAGAGGGATGTCTATCTAAGTGGGAGTTCTTAAGTAATATGATTAATTGAACTTAAATTTATCATGAACTTAGTACCTGATAGTATTTTGCATGTCTATGTTTGTTGTAGATAGATGGCTCGTGATGTTGTTCCGTTGAATTTTAATGCGTTCCTTAAGAAAGCAAAGTTGAAAGATGATGGTAGCAATTACACGGACTGGGTCCGTAACTTGAGGATTATCCTCATTGATTCACAAAAGAATTATGTCCTGGAAGCACCGCTAGGTGCCAAACCTGCTGCAGGAGCAACACCAGATGTTATGAACGTCTGACAGAGCAAAGCTGATGACGACTCGATAGTTCAGTGTGCCATGCTTTACGGCTTAGAACTGGGACTTCAACGACGTTTTGAATGTCATGGAGCATATGAGATGTTCCAGGAGTTGAAGTTAATATTTCAAGAAAATGCCCGGTTTGAGAGATATGAAGTCTCCAATAAGTTCTAGAGCTGCAAGATGGAGGAGAATAGTTCTGTCAGTGAGCATATACTCAGAATGTCTGGGTATAACAATCACTTGATTCAACTGGGAGTTAATCTTCCAGATGATAGTGTCATTGATAGAATTCTTCAATCACTGCCACCAAGCTACAAGAGCTTCGTGATGAACTATAACATGCAAGGGATGGATAAGACGATTCCCGAGCTCTTCGCAATGCTAAAGGCTGCGGAGGTAGAAATCAAGAAGGAGCATCAAGTGTTGATGGTCAATAAGACCACCAGTTTCAAGAAAAAGGGCAAAGGGAAGAAGAAGGGGAACTTCAAG
The DNA here is from genome assembly GCF_018294505.1 of Triticum aestivum. Classification (NCBI taxonomy): domain Eukaryota; kingdom Viridiplantae; phylum Streptophyta; class Magnoliopsida; order Poales; family Poaceae; genus Triticum; species Triticum aestivum. The sequence goes on along the minus strand of NC_057797.1, from coordinate 544,334,135 downwards.
AAGAACACCAAACAAGTTGCTGCTCAAGAGAAGAAACCCAAGTCTGGACCTAAGACTAAGACTGAGTGCTTCTACTGCAAGCAGACTGGTCACTGGAAGCAGAACTGCCCCAAGTATTTGGCGGATAAGAAGGATGGCAAGGTGAACAAAGGTATATGTCATATACATGTTATTGATGTGTACCTTACCAGAGCTCACAGTAGCACCTGAGTATTTGATACTGGTTCTGTTGCTAATATTGGCAACTCAAAACAGGGACTACGGATTAAGCGAACACTGGCTAAGGACGAGGTGACGATGCGCGTGGGAAATGGTTCCAAAGTCGATGTGATCACTGTCGGCACGCTACCTCTACATCTACCTTCGGGATTAGTTTTAGACCTAAATAATTGTTACTTGGTGCCAGCGTTGAGCATGAACATTATATTTGGATCTTGTTTGATGCAAGACGGTTATTCATTTTGTCGGATTTCGGGTTCCGGCAGACCCTTGAGGTTCGAACACTTGGGTGTGCGCGGAGATTTTGCCTCCTACCTACCTGCACCCCTCCGCCTTGCTAGGATCTGAACTATGGAAAGAACAACACAAGAAACGCAGGGTTTATACTGGTTCGGGCCACTGTTGTGGTGTAATACCCTACTCCAGTGTGTGGTGTGGTGGTTTGCCTCTTGGGCTGATGATGATGAACAATACAAGGAAGAACAGCCTCGCGAAGGTCTGTTCTTGGCTGGGGCGATGAACTGCTGGGAGGAGCTCAGTCACCCTTCTCTCTCTCTCTCTCTTTGATCTTCTCTATCCTTCCAACCCCCCGGCTAGCTTGCTTTTCTTTGCCCTTCGATTCCTCTGGCTCGCTCTCCCTCTGCTCTGTGGGTGGCTGGTCCTATTTATAGAGGCCCTGGTCCTCTTCCCAAATATCGAGCGGGAAGGGAGCCAACAATGGCGGGCTAATTTGAAGGGGGACAACTAGTATCAACTATCCTGACAAAAGTAGTCTTCGCTTGTGCAAAGCTCTGGTGATGACGCCGTCTTGGGCTCCACGGTGACCTCCGTCTCGTAGTCCTCCTGGTCTTGGTCTCGTTGCACCAAAATGGCAACCTTTGCCTGATGCCTCGGTACTTCGCGGCTGCGCTTACCCCCTTTGCACCAAAGAGGAAGGGAGGACACTGCGCGGGCTGGCACCCGCTTGGCGCCCCCGGTCGTCATGGCTTGCATCATGGGCACCTCGTGAGGTACCCCGCCTTGATCTCTCCGCCTCCTCGTGAGCCAGCCTGACGAGGCCGCGCCTGAGGAAGCTCCGCGTTGTCCGCCCCGCGAGGCTTGGCCCCTCGCGAGGGTCTTGGGTTTGTGTTGGTGAAGATGGGCCGTGCTGGGCTCCCCTTTGAGCCACGTCGTAGGCCGCAGGCAGGCAAGTCTGGGGACCCCCATTCCCAGAACGCCGACAATAGCCCCCGGGCCCAAGGCGCGCCCGGACTTGGCCATGCTGGGAGGCGGAAGGGCAAGAGCGAAGCGCCGTGGGCCCTAACAGCCTGCGGCCTTGGGCGCCGCGTGGCGGTTGGTTGGTCGTGGGCGTCTCCACTTCCCCACGGTGCCTCGGCAACTGCACGGATTGGACAAGTCCCTGCATGCAAAGTGGGTCATGATTACCTGCAATCGTGGAGGTCGGCGGTTGGCCTTCACTGGCCATAAGTACGGAACAGCATGCGCCCTTCTAGTCCATATCCCCTTGCTTCTCCTTCTTCCCGATCCTTGCTCCGTCTTGCTGCGATGGCTCCGATCCGCTGGTTCTCGATGGCAGAGAAGGGAAAAGCTCCCCGAGAGGAACCAGACCCACTCCCGCCGAAGAAACGGCTCGTCCCCCGTGGCCCGGATGAAGGGGCCCTTCAGGTGGTGTCGAGGCCTTGGTGCGAGCGGGTGCCGCCGGGGTTCCCGCTGCCATTATACGCCCACGTCGAGGGCCCCGAAGGAGCTGATGCCGACCGCCATGGGCGGCGCCACCGTCGGTGCCGACGGGTCACGAAGGTGTGGGTCGTCCCCCCTGGGGTCCACACCGAGGGCTCCTCCCGAGAGTTCGTGCTCCACGTCGCCATTCCTCTTCAGTCTTGGATCCGCCTTCCTCCCTTCTTCGCCTCCATCATCGCGCAGGGGGAGCCCCTGGAGCTTTGGCTGCAGCACGCCGGCTGCAGCACCCTCGCGACCGAGGCAGAGGTCGCGGTCGTTGCCCCGGGCGAGGTCTTCATGACTCGGGCTGGAGAGAGATCGCCTGGGTTTGCAGGGTAAGGGGCGTCTTCGCGGTCCACTTGGATTACGACGGTGCTTCGGTGATGCTCTTCAAGGTCTTCGACACGAGCGGGCGCCGGCTGGAGTGCTGCCCCGGGGAAGGTGGCCAGGACCCTGCCGCGATGAGGACTGGGCCCGCCAACCGCTCCCTTGGCGGCTCCTCAGGCGGTGGAGGCGTTAAAAGTGCAACTATCCCTAGGTGGTTTTGGTAATTCATAACAACATATAGCTCATTGAGCTAATGCTATTCCAAGATGACTATTTCAGGAAAGCTCAATGATTGGCATGGCATGGATGTGAAAGTGGAACCCTCAAAATGCTAAGTACAAAGGATTGGCTCAAGCTCAAAAGCTCAAGACTCTTCATTTTATATTTTAGTGATCCAAGATCACATTGAGTCTTTAGGAAAAGCCAATACTATCAAGGAGGGATGAGGTGTTGCTTAATGAGCCTCTTGCTTCATGTGCTTAGTGATATGCTCCAAAACCCTCAACTACTTTCCCATATCCACATATGACCTAAACCCTAAGCCAAACTCGGTCCTACCGATTCTTTCTATCCGGCGCCACCGAGTTTCATTTGTCATAAGCCACTGCCAAACCCTAGCAATTCGGTTCTACCAATAGGGATCTCGGTCTCACCGAGATGGGATTGCAAACTCTCTGTTTCCCTTACGTAACTTTTTGGTCTCACCGAAAGAGCGAATCGGTCCCACCGAGATTGCAATGTAAATTCAGTGTTTCCTTTTTGTAACTTTTCGGTCTCACCGAAAGAGCAAATCGGTCCCACCAAGTTTGCTTGACCAACTCTCTGGTTAGCTAATTACCAAAATCGGTCTCACCGAGATTACGTTATTCCCAAACCCTAACCATATCGGTCCTACCGAGTTGCATGTCAGTCCCACCGAAAATCTCTAACGGTCACTAGGTTTACCTTTTCGGTCCGACCGAGTTTTTTGATTCGGTCCCACCGAGATTGGAAAACTATGTGTAACGGTTGGATTTTGTGTGGAGGCTATATATACCCCTCCACCTCCTCTTCATTCGTGGAGAGAGCCATTAGAACACATACACAATTCCAACTCATATGTTCTGAGAGAGAACCACCTACTCATGTGTTGAGACCAAGATATTCCATTCCTACCATATGAATCTTGATCTCTAGCCTTCCCCAAGTTGCTTTCCACTCAAATCTTCTTTCCACCAGATCCAAATCCTATGAGAGAGAGTTGAGTGTTGGGGAGACTATCATTTGAAGCACAAGAGCAAGGAGTTCATTACCTACACACCATTTGTTACTTCTTGGAGAGTGGTGTCTCCTAGATTGGCTAGGTGTCACTTGGGAGCCTCCGACAAGATTGTGGAGTTGAACCAAGGAGTTTGTAATGGCAAGGAGATCGCCTACTTCATGAAGATCTACCGCTAGTGAGGCAAGTCCTTCGTGGGCGATGGCCATGGTGGGATAGACAAGGTTGCTTCTTCGTGGACCCTTTGTGGGTGGTTGCTTCTTCGTGGACCCTTCGTGGGTGGAGCCCTCCGTGGACTCGCGCAACCGTTACCCTTTGTGGGTGGAGCCCTCCGTGGACTCGCGCAGTCGTTACCCTTCGTGGGTTGAAGTCTCCATCAACGTGGATGTTGGATAGCACCACCTATTCGAACCACGAGAAAAACATCCGTGTTTGCATTTGAATTCTCCAAACCCTTCCCTTTACATTCTTGCAAGTTGCATGCTTTACTTTCCGCTGCCAATATACTCTTTGCATGCTTGCTTGAATTGTGTGATGATTGATTGACTTGTCCTACAATAGCTAAAATCTGCCAAGAACTAAAATTGGGAAAAGGTTATGTTTTTATTTGGTCAAGTAGTCTAATCACCCCCCCTCTAGACATACTTTCGATCCTACAAGTGGTATCAGAGCTTTGGTCTCCATTTGCTTTGATCTCCATAGCTTTTGGTGGTCATAGCCTTGGTTTCACAACCTAGGAGAGTATGGCGTCTAGCGAGGGAAATTATCACCGTAGAGGTCCTTACTTTGATGGTACTAATTTTGCTAGTTGGAAGCATAAAATGAAAATGCATATTCTTGGACATAACCCCGCCGTTTGGGCTATTGTGTGTGTTGGTTTGCAAGGTGACTTCTTTGATGGGAAAGAACCAAACCGTGAAGCTACTGCGGATGAGTTGAAGATGCTGCAATACAATGCTCAAGCTTGTGATATTCTCTTCAACGGATTGTGCCCCGAAGAATTCAACAAAATCATCCGTCTTGAGAATGCAAAGGAAATTTGGGACACTTTGATTGATATGCACGAAGGTACCGACTTCGTCAAGGAATCCAAGTTGGATGTGCTTCAAAGTCAACTTGATAAGTTCAAACTGAAGGATGGTGAAGGTGTCGCTGAAATGTACTCTAGGCTTGCTCTCATCACAAATGAGATTGCCGGCTTAGGAAGTGAAGAGATGACCGATAGATTCATCATCAAGAAGATTCTAAGAGCCTTGGATGGAAAATATGATACCGTGTACACATTGATCCAAATGATGCCCAATTACAAAGATCTCAAGCCAACGGAGGTGATTGGAAGAATAGTTGCTCATGAGATGTCACTTAAGGATAAAGAGGAACTTCACAACAAATCAAGTGGTGCCTACAAAGCCTCATGTGAAGTCCCTACATCATCAAGTGAGAAACAAAACTTCAATGAAGAATTGAGCTTAATGGTGAAGAACTTCAACAAGTTCTACAAGAGTAGAAGGAAAAATAGAAGCTTCAAGTCAAGGTTCTACAATGACAAAAGATCTTCTAGTCGAGAGCGAAACTACCACAAGACCCGGACACTATTCCAATGAGTGTACGGCTCCCTACAAGAGAAGAGAAGATTCTCCAAAAAGAAGAAGCAAAGAATCACCACCAAGAGAGAGAAGGAGTAGAGATGATCGTTATGAACGAATATACTCACGGAGTAGCAAGGATTCGGAAAGGAAGGAAAAATCATCAAGGAGCTACACAAAACGAAGACATCAAGCTCATGTTGGTGAATGGGTATCCGGCTCCGACTCCGACAGCCACTCCGAGAGAAGTTATCACTCCGACTCTGAAGATACTCAAGATGAAGGTGTTGCCGGTCTAGCACTTGTGTTAACCAACTCCTACGACATATTTGACTCACCAAATGAAGGAATTGGAAGATGCTTCATGGCCAAAGGTCCTAAGGTAACACACCCCGAGTATGTTGATTTCAATAGTGATGAAGATGACTTGTTAGGTGATGATTTGCTTGTTGACAACTCTAGTGATGAATACTATGATGAAACGTCAATTAATCATGCTAAGCAAGATAAAACGAATGACAATGATAAGGAGAAGATTGAGGCTCTAACTAAAGAACTAAACACTCTTAAGTTAGCTCATGAAACTATCTTCGAAGATCATCGAGAACTTTTAAGAGCTCATGAGAAATTACGCTTTGAAAAGCTCAATCTTGAGCAAGAGCATGAGTTCTTAAAAGCAATCAATGATGATCTCCGCAAGAAAAGTTCTTCTTACATTGCCAAGCGTTTACTCTTATCCACTTACATGCCTCAAGTCAAGTCTAGTAACAAGAACAAGAAAGATTCTTCCTCTAGCAGTAACAATGATCATGCTAAATCCAATATTGTTGCTTCTAGTAGTTCTCTTGATTCACCTAATGATTCTCTTAGCCAAGTTACACTTGAGCAAGAAAATAGCTTATTGAAGGGAATTATAGAGAAAGGACTGTACAAAAGCCTTGCCGGGAGTAAGCAATTCAAGGAAATTGTGCGCAAGCAAGGAATGCACCAGAAGAATCAAGGTGTTGGTTTTGAACGAAAGTTCAATGCCAATGGAGTTGAGTGGGAAGAAGATCAATACCCCAAGCCAAAGTTTGTTCCTCAACAAGAAAAGTATGATACTTCTTTCAAGGGGACACAAGCTCAAGATGATCTTCCACCACAAGACTACAAGCAAAAAGGCAAGGACAAGCTTCAAGAGGAAATTGATGCATTTGAAGAAGCTCCTAAGACCTTAGTCAAGTGGATTCCCAAGACTACTTCAAGTTCCACTTCATCAAGTACGACTACAACTCCAAGGATTCCCATCAAGATGGTGTGGATCCAAAAGAAGAAGAACTAGAGAGTTCTTGAGGGTGACTCCGCCAACATACTTCACTCTTATCATTTTGGCAAGAACAAGTGCAATCAACTTCCACATCTTGCACTAGTTCAAGGAGTCACAAACCCTCTTGTTGGTAAGACAAGGGACAAGGTAACCTAAAAGTTTTCATGGACATCATCTTGTGTGTGCATCACTCTATGTCTATGGATATCCTTGTTTGTTCCTTGTGGGACTAACCCATGTAGGTATTGAAAGTGCAATTCACTCAAAGGGATAGCTCCAAGTGATCTACATCAACATTGAGCATCCACATCTTCAACATCTACATGAAGTCATCATCGACAAAACCCGAGGTTAGTTCATCCCTCTAAGGGGGGATATCACATCTAGGGGGAGCTTTACTCTAAGACTTGAGCTAAAGCAACTCTAAAGATGTGAACACAACAATGCTTTATGTAAAATTGGTAACCCCACTTGAGCTTAAACGATGAGTATGACCTATGATCAAGTGTTCTCACTTGACTCCTAAGTCAATATACTCATATATAGATGACCTTGTCATCGCAAATTGCTTGGTAGATGCTAGAATTGGTTGTGCATGCCTTGTCACATATTTCATTTGCCATCTTATTGTGTGAGCATGCTGGTTGCATATTTTACTCATTCGAGGACATCCACTTGTTGTTTTGATTGTTCGGTTTTATTTCCTTTTGCCAAGTGGATGGACAAGAATGCCTAAGAACCTCCTCTAGCTATCTATGCTTTTCTCGTCTCAAACTTTATTCATGCTACATCACAAAATTTGATCAAGTCAGATTCGAACCACTCTGTGTGAGGAGCGCTCGGAGTCCCCAATTCATCATAGACTTAAACTTCCAAAACCTCTTTATGATTCTCGGTCTGACCGATACCCTACTTTCGGTCCTACCGAGATCATTAAGTTGATCTATGTTTTCGATCTCGGTGCAACCGATTTGAACCATTCGGTCACACCGAGTTGCAATAACTGTATACAGTTTTGCATCTCGGTGCCACTGAGTCGTTCCACTCGGTCACACCGACAGGGTCGGGCTATATATAGTCACGGGCAAAAAAAAATTGGAAATTTCTCGGAACCCCTTCGCCCGCGCGATAGCCTGCTCTGCCAACTTGGTCTCCGGATTGTCTCCTCGCCGCCAGCCACCTCCAGTCGCTGGTCTCCATCACCGTCAACGGAATTCTACCCCGCCGTTGCCGCCGTAGCGAGTCTCCGCCGAACTAGGGTATGGACTCGATCTTTGTGCTATTCCCCAATCCGATTCTTAGCACATTGTGATCATCATGATTCTTGCCACGATTGAAACACTCCTGTCCAGTCAATGCATTCGTAGATTAGTTTTGATTCGAAAATTTTAGGGTTAGGTTTCCGCCGAAACCATCTAGGACCTACTGAGTTGAAAAACTCGGTCCCACCGATTTGGCTTATGCCATTGCACAAGTGAGACTCGGTCTGACCGAGAATTACTTATCGGTGTGACCGATTTTGGAACTCTGTGAAACCCTAGCAGTCTCGGTGCCACCGAACTGTGACTCGGTCTGACCGAATTCACTAGTTTAGGTTCCAAAACTGCTTCGGTATCACCGAGTTTAAAAATCGGTAGATCCGAGATGATTTCAGTGGGAAACTAAAACTAAGTTTTTGAGTCATTCTTTTGCAAAAATCTCTGCATTTTGTGATGCTCATCCACTCTATCTCATCTATAACCTATTCACAGGGTCAGCAGTCAGAATTTGCAACATGTCTGATCAGAGTGACAGCCAGAACTTGTCAGAGCAGCAAGTGCAGATGAGTGAGGGCACTAGTCCCTCCAGCTCTTCAGATGATGGCAGTAGAAGTACCCCAAGCAATTTGCCAAAAGTTGCCACCAGACAGAGGAAGAAGAGAACTTCAGATTCTGAGGATGAAGATTATGTGGCAGAGGAAGAGGAAGCAACTTCCAAGAGAATTGAGCCAGCTCAGGGCACAAAGCCAGGGTTAAAGATCAAAAGGCCAGCAGGCAGGCAGCCTATGCCAAAGGCCAGAGCTTCAATCAAGATTTCTGAGAAGCCCACTCCCATAGAGCCAGTTGCTGCTGAAGGCAAGAAAAGGAAGGAAAGGGTGAAGAAGACCGTAGCCAGAGTGCTTGGAAAGGCTTCCATCATGGAAGAAGAGGAAGAAGAAGAGGTTGCTGCACCAGCACCTAAGGCACCCAAGCTAATGGGTGATGCTATCAAATCAGGGGCTACTGCATCTAAGCCCAAGGAAGCACCCAAGGCTGCATCAAAGGTCAAGACAGCACCAAAGAGGAATACAAGAAGCATCCCAGCTGCTGAGAAGAACAAGGCCCCAGTGCCTGAAGCTGCTGAAGAAGATGATGAATAGCAAGTTCTCAGAAAACTCAAGCCCAAGATCCCAGACCACAATGATGCTCATCCTGTGGCTAAGGATATGAAGCTCAGGAGAGACTCAGGGCTGAGGAAGTGGAGAGAAGCAGACCCGTATGCTTCAAGGAGAAGAACTGATGTGGATTACAGATTTCACACCAAGGAACAGCAGGACTTCTATGAGACAGTGCTACTTGATAAGAAGCCAATAGTCTGTGATATGAGATGGGTTGACTGGCAATACATCAAGGACAATGAAGAACACTACCCTGGAGTGTATGACAGCTTCAATGCTTGTGGAGTAGCAGACTTTGTTGGGTAGAAGCTCACAAAGTGGAACGAGGAGCTTATCATGCAGTTCTACTCCACAGCACATTTTTATCCAGATGGGAGGATTGTATGGATGTCAGAAGGAACCAGATATCAGTCAACAGTTGCTGAGTGGGCACAGCTCATTAATGCCCCAGAGGAGCAAGCAGATGACTTGGACATTTATGCCAAGAAGAAGATGGACCACAACTCTATGTCCAATATGTACAAGGAAATTCCAAACGAGGCTCTTGAAACTTTCAAATTTGGCTCAGTGCACTATCTTCTGTCAGGGCTGCCAACTATCAATTGGATACTGAGGCACACCTTGTTGCCAAAGTCTGGAGATCACAAGATGATCAGAGGCCATGCAATAAATTTGCTTCATATATTTGATGTGCCACAGAAGTTCAAGGTGATGAGCCTCATGGTAGAGACCATCAAGAGGACTGCAGCAGACCAGAAGAGGAGTTGTGGATATGCCCCATAGATTCAGGAGCTCATCAACTCAAAGATGGGCACAGGCATATACTTACTGGACAAGGAACACCTGCCCATCCGTCCAGATTTTGAAGATAATCAAGTGGTCATGACTGAGAAATGAACCATCATCTGCACAAGCACAAGCAAAGAAGGAGAAGGCAAGGAAGGAGAAAGCTGCCAAGATGCCAACTCAAGAGGAGGCATCTGAGTATTTCTTGAAAACCAAACAAGAGCAGCTTGGTTACTTGATTGCATCCACACTAAGGATTGAGCAAGGACTGGCCACCCTCACTCAGAATCAGCAGAGCCTAGAGAGAATCATGGATGTCAAAGTAACAGAGATTCAGTCTGAAGTGGAACAACTTCAGGATGACATGCAGGAGAGGAGAGGCAAGACTACAACTGATGCATTTGCCAGAGCGCCAAGAGCTCAGAGATCATATGCAATGCCAGTTGCTGACACCAGAGCCACCACTTCTGCACCAGCTACAGCCTCAGTTCCACCAGCTCCAGCGTCCACTTCAGCCTCAACTCCAACCACGTCTACAGAAGGCTTCGTCCTTGGAGTGCTCCGGACTCCACCACCACCTGAAGATCAATCCTGAGTGTCGACTTAGCACTATGCATTTTCTAGGGACTTTTTGGTAACTTGTTGCCAAAGGGGGAGAAAATGTATAGATCATAGGCTTCGAGAGAGAGAGAGTGTTGCTTTTTGATTTTTTCTCTCTTGCTTTATTTGGTGGTTTTTCAATCTTTGTTTGCTTTTGAGTGCTTGAGATACTATGTCATTGCTCGTGAGACATTGATGATCATGTGTTTGATCATAAGCTACACTTATGCATGCTTGATATATCTTATCTATCTTATGTGATCATTCACTATTCTTGGTGATGAGTGCATGTATTTCATTCTTATCATTTTAAGCGCTCCACCAAGATGTATGTGACATGGAAGAGTAACCCATGACTCTAACTCTTTGTGCATTTGCAGTCCAAAGCAAATTTTAAATATGCACAAATTTAGGGGGAGCTCTTACTTGTCACATACTTCTCAAAGCGACGATATATTTCATGCTTATTATCATTTGTCGAAGCTTTGATCTATATGTTGTCATCAATTACCAAAAAGGGGGAGATTGAAAGTGCAACTATCCCTAGGTGGTTTTGGTAATTCATAACAACATATAGCTCATTGAGCTAATGCTATTCCAAGATGACAATTTCAGGAAAGCTCAATGATTGGCATGGCATGGATGTGAAAGTGGAACCCTCAAAATGCTAAGGACAAAGGATTGGCTCAAGCTCAAAAGCTCAAGACTCTTCATTTTATATTTTAGTTATCCAAGATCACATTGAGTCTTTAGGAAAAGCCAATACTATCAAGGAGGGATGAGGTGTTGCTTAATGAGCCTCTTGCTTCATGTGCTTAGTGATATGCTCCAAAACCCTCAACTACTTTCCCATATCCACATATGACCTAAACCCTAAGCCAAACTCGGTCCTACCGATTCTTTCTATCTGGCGCCACCGAGTTTCATTTGTCATAAGCCACTGCCAAACCCTAGCAATTCGGTTCTACCGATAGGGATCTCGGTCTCACTGAGATGGGATTGCAAACTCTCTGTTTCCCTTTCGTAACTTTTCGGTCTCACCGAAAGAGCGAATCGGTCCCACCGAGATTGCAATGTAAATTCAGTGTTTCCTTTTTGTAACTTTTCGGTCTCACCGAAAGAGCAAATCGGTCCCACCGAGTTTGCCTGACCAACTCTCTGATTAGCTAATTACCAAAATCGGCCTCACCAAGTTTGTGTAATCGGTCTCACCGAGATTACGTTATGCCCAAACCCTAACCATATCGGTCCTACCGAGTTGCATGTCAGTCCCACCGAAAATCTCTAACGGTCACTAGGTTTACCTTTTCGGTCCGAGCGAGTTTTTTGATTCGGTCCCATCGAGATTGGAAAACTATGTGTAACGGTTGGATTTTGTGTGGAGGCTATATATACCCCTCCACCTCCTCTTCATTCATGGAGAGAGCCATCAGAACACATACACAATTCCAACTCATATGTTCTGAGAGAGAACCACCTACTCATGTGTTGAGACCAAGATATTCCATTCCTACCATATGAATCTTGATCTCTAGCCTTCCCCAAGTTGCTTTCCACTCAAATCTTCTTTCCACCAGATCCAAATCCTATGAGAGAGAGTTGAGTGTTGGGGAGACTATCATTTGAAGCACAAGAGCAAGGAGTTCATTACCTACACACCATTTGTTACTTCTTGGAGAGTGGTGTCTCCTAGATTGGCTAGGTGTCACTTGGGAGCCTCCGACAAGATTGTGGAGTTGAACCAAGGAGTTTGTAAGGGCAAGGAGATCGCCTACTTCGTGAAGATCTACCGCTAGTGAGGCAAGTCCTTCGTGGGCGATGGCCATGGTGGGATAGACAAGGTTGCTTCTTCGTGGACCCTTTGTGGGTGGTTGCTTCTTCGTGGACCCTTCATGGGTGGAGCCCTCCGTGGACTCGCGCAACCGTTACCCTTTGTGGGTGGAGCCCTCCGTGGACTCGCGCAACCGTTACCCTTCATGGGTTGAAGTCTCCATCAACGTGGATGTAGGATAGCACCACCTATCCGAACCACGGGAAAAACATCTGTGTCTCCAATTGCGTTTGAATTCTCCAAACCCTTCCCTTTACATTCTTGCAAGTTGCATGCTTTACTTTCCGCTGCCAATATACTCTTTGCATGCTTGCTTGAATTGTGTGATGATTGCTTGACTTGTACTACAATAGCTAAAATCTGCCAAGAACTAAAATTGGGAAAAGGTTATGTTTTTATTTGGTCAAGTAGTCTAATCACCCCCCCCCCTCTAGACATACTTTCGATCCTACAGGCGTCGGAGGCTCCAGTGACTCCGGCGAGCTCTTCGCGACTCCGGAGACGAGCGACGACAGCTACGAGCCCCCGAGTCGGCGCCGCTCCTGGAGCAGGGCGGGCTCGTCAGGCCGCCACCGACTCTGATCTGGATGGGGTTGGCGTCGGTGCTTGACGGCCCACTGTTGATGATGGCGTCTTTTGCAGGGCCGCACGTAGTTTGAGTCCCTTTAGGATCTGTTCCCTACGAGGAATCAAAAACGCGCCCCGTGGGGGCTTGTAAGGTGCCTGTGATCCTGTTTTGTTATTATAACCCTTGTCGTAGAATTGCGCGTGTTGCTCATTCCGTCTTAGCTCAGTCCTCCCTTTCGAACCTCACGAGGGCTTGGTGCTCTGCGCCGACAGGTCCCAGTCCCAAGGCAGCTTCAGCCGTCGCTGGTATGCCAGGTCGCGATGTCGTGGTCAAGGCCAGGAGGTCAGCAACCCGGAGTCCGGTAAGAGCCCCTGAGTTGCAATGCTCAGGAGGTCCCCTTTGGTGCCCAAGCAACCGTCGTTTGGTGAGAAAGGAGAGCGGCATCGCTAACACGGGGTAGCATGAGGTGCGGGGATGGTGCCACGGCAGCTGGCGCTTCCAGGTGATGACTTATCTCAAGGATCAGGGGCCGCTCTCTGGTGTGTCGCCGGGTCCGTGCATCGGCAGGCGCGAGGTTGCTCGGTGAGGTCCTCGTGTGTCTCTCCCCTCTCGCCTTTGCTCCCCTTCCTGCTCTACATCCTCGAGTCCCGGCCCTCGAGCGAGTCTCAGCTGTCGCTGGTATGCCAGGTCGCGATGTCGTGGTCAAGGCCAGAGGGTGAGGGCCGGAGAGCCAGTAGGAGCCCTGAGTCGCGATGCTCAGGCACCCCCCCTTTAACGTGCAAGCGGTTCGCGCGGACGAGAGCGAAGGAGACACCGCAAGGGCCTCGCCTGACGCAGCTCCTTCAGGAGGTCCTGCAGGTCCATCATAGAAAAAAACAAGGGGTTGCCATGACAATTGACAGTCAGCCTTTGGTTGCTTCTGAAGGGTAGTGAGGCACTGAAGGCTTGACGAGGTGACGCTATGCAGGGCTGCCGCGGCCAGAGCTTAGCCATCCAGGTTTGTCGGCGTTGCAGGGACGGACCCATGCGCAAGCGTCGTGCCGTTTGGGAGCAGCTCCGTTAGTTGGCGTCAGCTGAGCAGGCAACTAGGTAAAACACATTAGCCGCGAAGGAGTGGATTCATTCAAATAGATGCTGGGAATGCGGACATCGCTGGGTCAGGCCCGAGCGACTTGGGGGGTCATGCAGCCCGAGGGGCGCCCCCAACAAGGTAAGATAACAACATGGAATAAAAAGGGGATACACGCCGCAGGGACGGACCCACGCGGCCTGGGAATAATGCAGCCCTGGGGGGCGCTCCCAGCTGGAAATAAAACTCGAAAGACGTCACCTGATGATGTTGAGGACGAAGGAGCGTTGATGTAGCAGGCTCGGTGGGCTGCGGAAGCTGATCCTCACGAGGTCCCAGGCCCAAGGGCCTCGGGAGGCTCCGGAGGCGCTGGCGGCTCCTCACGGGCCATCTCCATCCCCGCCAGGGCTTCGGAACGTCTGGCCTCTCGTGCCTCCGTGATGCCCCTCATGAGGCGCTGGTACGTGTCAACCACGTTTGGCAAGCCGTGAGGGATGCGAATGTAGCTGTGGGGTGGGCCTCCGCAGCGCCCCACTCGCGAGGGCCAGAGGCGCTCCAGAGAGGCGACTCGGTTGAGCCCTGGTATGTCGATGCAGACGCGCAGCCCACCATCCTCGCCTGAATGGGGAGCCACTGCTGGTAGGCGGCGGCCGCCTTTCATGACTCTTGACTCCTGTAACTCCTGAATGGCCTTGCTGATGAACTCCTGAGGGTCTGGGTCTCCTTGCCTTGCTCCTTCTTGAAGGAAATGTGCTTCGAAACATGCCTCCATGTGGTGCCCAAGCGCCTCCCTCGTGACCCTAGCTAGGTCGGTGGCCCTCCAGGGGAGAGCCCCCGAGCCCTGCCTGAGGAGGGCGCCGGGCGCGCTTTCCTATGCGATGGAAGGAGGTTCCCCCTGGGCAGGCGCGGGCCCAGAGGGGCCTGCCTCCTGAGTGGTCAGGCCGGACGATGTCTTCCTCTTCTTAGGGGCGGTCTCGGGAGGCCTCCTGCTTCCACGATCCGGGTCTTCTAGTGACGTGGCCTGAAAGGCTCGTTCCAGGGAACACACCACGTCCTTCTCTTCACATGGCACCGTGATGACTCCGCTGCTTTCTGGCATCTTGAGGACGTTGTAGTCATGGTGAGTTACGGCCATGAACTTGGCCAGCGCTGGGTACCCAAGGATGGCGTTGTACGGCAGGCGAATGTGAGCGACGTCGAAGTCGATGAGCTCGGTGCGGTAGTTGTCGCGTGCCCCGAAGGTGACAGGGAGGCGGACCTGCCCAATCGGGACCGTGGAGCCGTCGGTGACACCGGAGAAGGGCTTGGTTGGCTGAAGCTGGTTGTAGGGCACTTGGAGGTTGTTGAATGTTTCCATGGACGGGACGTTGAGCCCTGCACTGCCATCGATGAGGGTCTTGGTGACTACCACGCTGCTGATGATTGGGGAACAAAGCATCGGGAGAACTCCGGCTGTAGCCGCACACTTGAGCTGATCTGCTGAGCTGAACGTGATGGCGCACGCCGACCACCTGAGAGGGCGCGTGGCTTCGAGCCTGGGGAGGACTGCGTTCACTTCGCGGGCGAACTGCTTGAAGATGCGCTGAGAGGCTGGGGCTTGTGCCCCGCCCAGGATGCAGGCGATCGCGTGGGGCTCCTGGAAGCCCCCAGCCCCCTCGTCCTGGTGGCGGTCCTCGTTTCTCCTTGGCTGCGGCGGCAGCAGTGGGAGGCCTGCGTTGCCTTGCGGGCAATCCTCGCGAGGCTGATCCCTCCAGTCTCCCTCGCGAGGCTGATCCCTCCAGCCTCCCTCGCGAGGCGGGTCTTGCCAGCAATCCTCACGAGGTTGATCGCGCCACCCTTGGCGCGGGCCATGGTCTTCCCAGCATCCTGCGTTCCTTCCTCCTCCCCGGCCGTAGCCCCGGTCACTGCGGTCAGGGCAACGACCGATCCTTCCTTCTCGCACGGCTCGAAGCTCTTGACATTCGTTGGTGTTGTGGGTGTGGAGGTCGTGGTACACACAGTACCGGCTGCCCTTGGAAGGTTCGGGCTGATATCTGCCCCGCTTGGTGTCTGGTTCTGCCGCGAGCACGGCAGCCCCCTTGCGCTTCACATCCTTGGCCTTGGGTTTCTTCTCTTCTGGGTCTGCGGCAGGCAGCTCGAGGAGGGAGAGACGCCCTTCCTCGGCCCTGGCGCACTTGGTTGCCAGGTTGAATAGTTCCAAGGAAGTGCACAGGTCTTCATGCATCGCCAACTCCTCCATCTTGACGTCGCGCACGCCGTCGGAGAAGGCCGAGATGATGGCCTCCTCAGTCACCTTGGGAATCTTGAGGCGCGCGTTGTTAAAGCGCTGGATGTACTTCTGTAGGGTCTCCCCGGGCTGTTGCTTGATGCGGCGCATGTCGCTCACGGCGGGTGGCCGGTCGCGAGTGCCTTGGAAGTTGGCGATGAAGCGGGTGCGTATCTCATCCCGGGAGGAGATTGTGCCTGGATCCAGGTTCAGGAGCCAGGTGCGGGCCCCGTCCTTGAGTGCCATGGGGAACCAGTTCGCCATGACCTTCTCGTCTCCATTGGCAGCTTCGATGCCCAGCTCGTAGAGCTTGAGGAACTCCGCACGGTCAGCCGTGCCGTCGTAGCGAGGAGGCAATTCTGGCTTGAACTTGCCGGGCCACGCGACGTTGCGTAGCTCGGCGATGAAGGCGCGGCAGCCTGCTGTGGCCACGGGAGGCCTTGGATGACGGGGAGCTTGGTCTTGAATGTCCCCACGCGCTGCAGCTGGGAGCAGCGCGGGGTCCTGACGCGCGGGAGCAGGAGCATGGTCGCGACGTGCTCGAGCAGGGAGCGCCCGGGCAGCTTCTTGCGGGCGAGGGACTTCTTGACAGCTCTGCTCTTGCTGCGCTGGCGCCTGACGGAGCAGGTTCCACCCAGGGGCCACGCGCCTTGAAGCCATGGCACCTTCCTGAGGAGGAGGCGGCCGGGGCGCCGCCGGAGCTTCATTGCCTGCACGGGGCGGGGTGCGGTGCAGCGGAACGGACGACGCAGGAGAGCCCCCTACGGCGCGGACGAGCTCGGCGACGTGGTCGAGCCATTCTTCATAGACGTCGTCGACGGGACGGTAGCGCAGGAGCTCGTTCGCTGCGATGAGTGCAGCCCGAGCCTCCATGGGCGCGTGGAGCGCGCGGGGTGAAGAACCAGCTAGGGTGAGCGAGGGAGTTGCGGTGCGGCCGTCTTGCCGCACGGACGGATGCTGGGACGATGCTTGCTGCTCGTCCCCCGCCGGGCCGGTGGTGGCATTGACGGCAGGTGACGAGGAACGGCGAGGACACCCGCCGACAGGGGCCGTCTGGGCGACGCGGGAAGCGAGCACGGCCCGGCGCTCGGCGCGGGCCCGACGAGCATCAGACATGGGCGTGATGGTCGGAGGAGAACGGGGTGGTGGAAGACAAATCCCGCCGCACCCCTACCTGGCGCGCCAAATGTCGGATTTCGGGTTCCGGCAGACCCTTGAGGTTGGAACACTGGGGTGCGCATGGAGATTTCGCCTCCTACCTACCTGCACCCCTCCGCCTTGCTAGGATCTGAACTATGGAAAGAACAATACAAGAGACGTAGGGTTTATACTGGTTCGGGCCACCGTTGTGGTGTAATACCCTACTCCAGTGTGTGGTGTGGTGGTTTGCCTCTTGGGCTGATGATGATGAACAATACAAGGAAGAACAGCCTCACGAAGGTCTGTTCTTTGCTGGGGTGATGAACTGCTGGGAGGAGCTCAGTCACCCGTCTCTCTCTCTCTCTCTCTTTGATCTTCTCTATCCTTCCAACCCCCCGGCTAGCTCGCTTTTCTCTGCCCTTTGATTCCTCCGGCTCGCTCTCCCTCTGCTCTTTGGGTGGCTGGTCCTATTTATAGAGCCCCTGGTCCTCTTCCCAAATATCGAGCGGGAAGGGAGCCAACAATGGCGGGCTAATTTGAAGGGGGCAGCTAGTATCAACTATCCTGACAAAAGTAGTCTTCGCCTGCGCAAAGCTCTGGTGATGACGCCGTCTTGGGCTCCACAGTGACCTCCGTCTCGTAGTCCACCTGGTCTTGGTCTCGTTGCACCGAAATGGCAACCTTTGCCTGATGCCTCGGTACTCCGCAGCTGCGCTTGCCCCCTTTGCACCAAAGAGGAAGGGAGGACACTGCGCGGGCTGGCACCCGCCTGGCGCCCCCGGTCGTCATGGCTTGCGTCATGGGCACCTCGTGAGGTACCCCGCCTTGATCTCTCCGCCTCCTCGTGAGCCAGCCTGACGAGGCCGCGCCTGAGGAAGCTCCGCGTCGTCCGCCTCGCGAGGGTCTTGGGTTTGTGTTGGTGAAGATGGGCCGCGTTGGGCCCCCTTTGAGCCACGCCGCAGGCCGCAGGTAGGCAAGTCTGGGGACCCCCATTCCCAGAACGCCGACACATTTAAATATGAGAATAATGGTTGTTCTATTTATATGAGTAATATATTTTATGGTCATGCACCCTTGAAGAGTGGTCTATTTTTTATGAATCTCGATAGTAGTGATACCCATATTCATAATGTTGAAGACAAAAGATGCAGAGTTGATAATGATAGTGCAACTTATTTGCGGCACTGCCGTTTGGGTCATATTGGTGTAAAGCGCATGAAGAAACTCCATACTGATGGACTTTTGGAATCACATGATTATGAATCACTTGGTACTTGCGAACCATGCCTCATGGGCAAGATGACTAAAACACCGTTCTCCGGAACTATAGAGCGAGCAACTGATTTGTTGGAGATCATACATACTGATGTATGTGGTCCAATGAATGTTGAGGCTCGCGGCGGGTATCGTTATTTTCTCACCTTCACAGATGATTTAAGCAGATATGGGTATATCTACTTAATGAAACATAAGTCTCAAATATTTGAAAAGTTCAAAGAATTTCAGAGTGAAGTTGAAAATCATCGTAACAAGAAAATAAAGTTTCTACGATCTGATCGTGGAGGAGAATAATTGAGTTACGAGTTTGGTCTACATTTGAAACAATGCGGAATAGTTTCGCAACTCACGCCACCCGAAACACCACAGCGTAATGGTGTGTCCGAACGTCATAATCATACTTTACTAGATATGGTGCAATCTATGATGTCTCTTACTGATTTACCGCTATCGTTTTGGGGTTATGCTTTAGAGACGGCCGCATTCACGTTAAATAGGGCACCATCAAAATCCGTTGAGACGACACCTTATGAACTGTGGTTTGGCAAGAAACAAAAGTTGTCGTTTCTTAAAGTTTGGGGTTGCGGTGCTTATGTGAAAAAGCTTCAACCTGATAAGCTCGAACCCAAATCGGAGAAATGTGTCTTCATAGGATACCCAAAGAAAACTATTGGGTACACCTTCGATCACAGATCCGAAGGCAAGACATTCGTTGCTAAGAATGGATCCTTTCTAGAGAAGGAGTTTCTCTCAAAAGAAGTGAGTGGGAGAAAGTAGAACTTGATGAGGTAACAGTATCTGCTCCCTTATTAAAAAGTAGTTCATCACATAAACCGGTTCCTATGATGTCTACACCAATTAGTGAGGAAGTTAATGATGATGATCATGAAACTTCAGATCAAGTTGTTACTGAACCTCGTAGGTCAAACAGAGTAAGATCCGCACCAGAGTGGTGCGGTAATCCTGTTCTGGAGGTTATGTTACTAGACCGTGACGAATCTATGAACTATGAAGAAGCGATGGTGAGCCCAGATTCCGCAAAATGGCTTGAGGCCATGAAATCTGAGATGGGATCCATGTATGAGAACAAAGTGTGGACTTTGGTTGACTTGCCCGATGATCGGCAAGCCATCGAGAATAATGGATCTTCAAGAAGAAGAATGACGCCAACGGTAATGTTACTGTCTATAAAGCTCGACTTTTTGCAAAAGGTTTTCGACAAGTTCAAGGGATTGACTACGATGAGACCTTCTCACCCGTAGCGATGCTTAAGTCTGTCTGAATCATGTTAGCAATTGCCGCATTTTATGATTATGAAATTTGGCAAATGGATGTCAAAACTGCATTCCTGAATGGATTTCTGGAAGAAGAGTTGTATATGATGCAACCGGAAGGTTTTGTCGATCCAAAGGGAGCTAACAAAGTGTGCAAGCTCCAGCGATCCATTTATGGACTGGTGCAAGCCTCTCGGAGTTGGAATAAACGTTTTGATAGTGTGATCAAAGCATATGGTTTTATACAGACTTTTGGAGAAGCATGTATTTACAAGAAAGTGAGTGGGAGCTCTGTAGCATTTCTGATATTATATGTGGATGGCATATTGTTGATCGGAAATGATATAGAATTTCTGGATAGCATAAAAGGATATTTGAATAAGAGTTTTTCAATGAAGGACCTCGGTGAAGCTACTTATATATTGGGCATCAAAATCTATAGAGATAGATCGAGATGCTTAATTGGACTTTCACAAAGCACATACCTTGACAAAGTTTTGAAGAAGTTCAAAATGGATCAAGGAAAGAAAGGGTTCTTGCCTGTGTTACAAGGTGTGAAGTTGAGTAAGACTCAATGCCCGACCACTGCAAAAGATAGAGAGAAAATGAAAGATGTTCCCTATGCTTCAGCCATAGGCTCTATCATGTCTGTGTACCAGACCTGATGTGTGCCTTGCTATTAGTTTAACAGGGAGGTACCAAAGTAATCCAGGAGTGGATCACTGGACAGCGGTCAAGAACATCCTGAAATACCTGAAAAGGACGAAGGATATGTTTCTCGTTTATGGAGGTGACAAAGAGCTTGTCGTAAATGGTTACGTCGATGCAAGCTTTGACACTGATCCGGACGATTCTAAATCGCAAACTGGATACGTGTTTTTATTGAACGGAGGAGCTGTTAGTTGGTGCAGTTTTAAACAAAGCGTCGTAGCAGGATCTACATGTGAAGCGGAGTACATAGCTGCTTCAGAAGCAGCAAATGAAGGAGTCTGGATGAAGGAGTTCATATCCGATCTAGGTGTCATACCTAGTGCATCGGGTCCAATGAAAATCTTTTGTGACAATACTGGTGCAATTGCTTTGGCAAAGGAACCCAGATTTCACAAGAGAACCAAGCACATCAAGAGACGCTTCAACTCCATCCGGGATCAAGTCCAGGTGGGAGACATAGAGATTTGCAAGATACATATGGATCTGAATGTTGCAGACCCATTGACTAAGCCTCTTCTCGAGCAAAACATGATCAGCACCAAGGCTCCATGGGTGTTAGAATCATTACTGTGTAATCTATATTATTGACTCTAGTGCAAGTGGGAGACTAAAGGAAATATGCCCTAGAGGCAATAATAAAGTTATTATTTATTTCCTTATATCATGATAAAAGTTTATTATTCATGCTAGAATTGTATTAACCGGAAACATGATACATGTGTGAATGCATAGACAAACAGAGTGTCACTAGTATGCCTCTACTTGACTAGCTCGTGGATAAAAGATGGTTATGTTTCCTGGCCATAGACAAAGAGTTGTCATTTGATTAATGGGATCACATCATTAGGAGAATGATGTGATTGACTTGACCCATTCCGTTAGCTTAGCACTTGATCGTTTAGTATGTTGCTATTGCTTTCTTCATGACTTATACATGTTTCTGACTATGAGATTATGCAACTCCCGTTTACCGGAGGAACACTTTGTGTGCTACCAAACGTCACAACGTAACTGGGTGATTATAAAGGTGCTCTACAGGTGTCTCCGAAGGTACTTGTTGGGTTGGCGTATTTCGAGATTAGGATTTGTCACTCCGATTATCAGAGAGGTATCTCTGGGCCCACTCGGTAATACACATCACTTAAGCCTTGCAAGCATTGCAACTAATGAGTTAGTTGCAGGATGATGTATTACGGAACGAGTAAAGAGACTTGCCTGTAACGAGGTTGAACTAGGTATTGAGATACCGACGATCGAATCTTGGGCAAGTAACATACCGATGACAAAGGGAACAACCTATGTTGTTATGCTGTTTGACCAATAAAGATCTTCGTAGAATATGTAGGAGCCAATATGAGCATCCAGGTTCCGCTATTGTTTATTGACCGGAGACGTGTCTTGATCATGTCTACATAGTTCTCGAACCCGTAGGGTCCGCATGCTTAAAGTTCGATGACGGTTATATTATGAGTTTATGTGTTCTGATGTACCGAAGGTAGTTCGGAGTCCCAGATGTGATCACAGACATGAGAAGGAGTCTCGAAATGGTCGAGACGTAAAGACCGATATATTGGACGACTATATTTGGATATCAGAATGGTTCCGGGTGAGATCGGGATAATACCGGAGCACCGGGAGGTTATCGGAACCCCCCGAGAGGTATATGGGCCTTAATGGGATTTAGTGGAAAGGAGGATAAAGGAGCAAGGGAGGTGCCCCCCCCCCAAGCCCAATCCGAATTGGGAGGGGGGCCGCCCCCTTTCCTTCCTCCCTCCTTCCTCTTCCTTCCCTCTCCCTCTCCAAATAGGAAAAGGAGGAGTCCTACTCCCGGTGGGAGTAGGACTCCCCACTTGGGCGCGCCTCCTCCCCTTGGCCGGCCCTCTCCTCCCCCCTTTATATACGGAGGAGAGGGGCACCCCATAGACACAACAATTGATCTCTTGGATCTTTTAGCCGTGTGTCATGCCCCTCTCCACCATAGTCCACCTTGATAATATCGTAGCGGTGCTTAGGCGAAGCCCTGCGATGGTAGAACATCAACATCGTCACCATGCCATTGTGCTGACGGAACTCTCCCTCAAAGCTCGTCTGGATCGGAGTTCGAGGGATGTCATCGAGTTGAACGTGTGCAGAACTCGGAGGTGACAAGCGTTTGGTACTTGATCGGTCGGATTTTGTAGACGTACGACTACATCAACCATGTTGTGCTAACGCTTCCGCTTTCGGTCTACGAGGGTACGTGGACACACTCTCCCCTATCGTTGCTATCCATCACCATGATGTTGCATGTGCGTAGGATTTTTTTTGAAATTACTACGTTCCCCAACATATACCATATTTACTGTTTGCACTTCGGGGGGGATTGCTTCTGAACCCCGGTATTCGGCCGGCGAGTCTCTTCGTCATCGCTGTCACTGGGCGACCCCTTCCCCTTGTGTTCGGCTTTGAATTTGTTGGCTTGTTTGAAGACCCAACATCTTCTGTTGGTATGGGTAGCTGGTTTATCGGGGGTGCCATGAATCTGGCATGGCCGATCCAATATCTTATCGAGGTTGGATGGTCCGTCTCTATTTGGCTTCGATGGCTTTTTTCGTTGACCGGGCTTGGAGCCACTGAATCCGGCATTAACTGTTGTGTCTTGTGTTATTTCATCATTATTATGACGCTTGTATTTATTGCATTTTGGCTTTCCGTTGCCGTCTCGGACTTCGGAAGTGCCTGGGTCGCTGGTGCCATTGCTCTTACGAGCGAGCCAGCTATCTTCTCCGAGCGGTAAGGGCTGTCATGGATTTTGGTTTTTTCCTGACCGACGTGGCGAGCAAGCCATTCATCTCGGACGCTGTGTTTGAAGGTCGCGAGGGCTTTGGCATCCGGACAGTTGACAATTTGGTTCTTTTTAATTAAGAACCTCGTCCAGAGCTTTCTGGCTGACTCTCTAGGCTGCTGGATGATGTGACTTAAGTCATCGACATGTGGTAGCCGGACATATGTACCTTGGAAGTTATCGCGAAAGGCGACTACCAGGTCTTCCCAACTGCCAATGGAGTTCTCCGGAAGGCTGTGTAACCAGTGCCGAGCTGGTCCCTTTAGTTTTAGTGGTAGATATTTAATGGCGTGGAGATCATCACCACGGGCCATGTGGGTATGGAGAAGAAAGTCCTCAATCCATACCGCGGGATCTGTTGTTCCATCGTATGATTCGATGTTTATGGGTTTAAACCCTTCTGGGAATTCATGGTCCATTACTTCTTCAGTGAAGCAAAGTGGGTGAGTGGCGCTTTTGTATCGGGCCGCATCGCGACGTAGCTCGGATAGAGTCCGTCTACGGTTCGCGGCCCGGACGTGAGTATAGCTATTTTGTTTGGCTAGATAGCCGTTATCGCGTGTCGGGGCACGTCTCCGTGATACGCAGATTTATCTATTCTGACCTGATCTACCGTCTGAGTCCTGCAGTAGGTCATATGTGTGTCCTTGAGTTGTTTTATGTTCGACTTGAGTTGCCGCTTTATCCCGACCGTGTGCTGGTCGGTCAGCCGCATTGCGCAATGATGGTACGGGCTCCAGCGCCTCGTCATCGAACTGAGGTAGCAATTTGTGCTTCGGGTAACTTTTGGTTGGGCGCTTGAGGCCGTATTCTTCGGTTGCCAGGACATCGGTCCATCTATCATTGAGCAGATCTTGATCAGCTTGAAGCTGCTTCTGTTTATTTTTCAGGCTCCTTGCAGTGGCTATTAGCTGGCGTTTGAAGCGCTCCTGCTCAAGAGGTTCCTCGGGAACGATAAAATCCTCGGTGCCGAGGCTCGCCTCCCCCTCGGAGTGCGGGAGATAATTACAGTCCTCCGAGTCTTCGTGCGTGGCCTGTTTATCAGGGCTAATTCGCCCATCTTCCCGTTCATCTTGTTCGGAAGTTGCATCACCGAGGTCTTCATTGTCTTCGGCACAGTCCGGAGTGTTATCTTCTCCTGTGCCTGTGTTGCTATCTTTGTTGCAGCGTGACTTAGAGAGGCACCGCTGACGTCTACGCTTTGGTTGTATCTCGGGAGGCTTATCCTCGACCGGATCTTCCTTGTCATCTCCGATATTCTCTTTTGGTGCGTCCACCATGTATACGTCATACGAGGAAGTGGCCGTTCCGCGTTCGGTGAATGGCAGGTTTTGGGCCTCTTCTTCTCCGGCATCGTCGAACATACTGTCGATGTCGTCGGAGCCATAATTGAGCATGTCAGTTGAGTCTTTGACAGTGGCTATTAAGTGGGCGGGGGGTGGGAAGCGAAATTCGTCGGCCTCCAGGTCAAACCGGATATAATTTGGTTGTGAGTCCCCCGCTAGGGAGAGTGTTTTTAATGAGTTTAGCACGTCGCCTAAAGGTGAGTGCCGGAAGATGTCTGCGGAGCTGAATTCAACGATCGACGACCGATCAAGCTCATCATGCGCGGATGCACAGGCTTTGGAACCTGTAGCCGGAAACGTGTCCGGGGTTCTGGTAACACAGATCTCACTTGAGGTTGGGTCTGTGTGTGGCTCCAACGCCGCTGAGTCTGCGGCCTCCATGGCGGGGTTGAGCCTCCCGTCCTCGGACGGCGTGACCTGCTCCAGATCTAGAGCCGAAGTAGTTGTAGGTTCTATCTCCTGGGTGTAGTTCGATGACAGATTTAAGCCATGTTCATCGTGGTGACATGGAGCGGCTACTACCGCGGTCTCGAATCCATCGAAGATCAAGTCTTCGCGGATGTCCGCGGCGTAGTTCAAGCTTCCAAATCTGACCTGGTGGCCAGGGGCGTAGCTATCGATCTGCTCTAGATGGCCAAGCGAGTTGGCCCGCAGTGCGAAGCTGCCGAACACGAAGATCTGTCCGGGGAGGAAGGTTTCTCCCTGGACAATGTTGTTGTGGATGATTGATGGGGCCATCGAACCTCTTGGCGGCGACACAGCGGAACCCTCAATGAAAGCACCAATGTCGGTGTCAAAACCGGCGGATCTCGGGTAGGGGGTCCTGAACTTGCGTCTGAGGTTGATGGTAACCGGAGACAGGGAACACAATGTTTACCCAGGTTTGGGCCCTCTCGATGGAGGTAAAACCCTACATCCTGCTAGATTAATATTGATGAGCATGGGGGTTACAAGAGTTGATCTACCACGAGATCGTAATGGCTAAAACCCTAGAAATATAGCCTACCTGATTATGATTGTTCTCTACGGACTAACACCTCAGTTTATATAGACACTGGAGGGGACTAGGGTTGTACAAAGTCGGTTACATAGAAAGACAATAGTATATCCGTCCGCCTAGCTTGCCTTCCACGCAAAGGAGAGTCCCATTCGTACTCGGGAGAAAGTCTTCTATCATGTATCTTCATGGCCCAATAGTCCAGCCCATGTCCAACAGGCCGGACGCCCGATGACCCCTTAGTCCAGGACTCCCTCAGACACATCCAAACCATAAAACAACAATAGGCACTAGTGTTCGATCTTCATTCGACAACTGCTCCGAGGCCTCCCTCCTCGGTCATGGAAGTGGTAAAGCGACATGGGCATAGTGATGGCCTTTGTCCCCTTTACGTGGTGTCCAAATCATGGACGCATATCTTCTTTAGTCCCATTGCCCGCCTTTCGTGGAGCTGTGTTCGTGAGGCTATAGGTCCAAGGGGCAAGGCTCAGACCTAGGTGACTTTCTGGACACGAAGGCTCCATATACTAGGAGGAGGAGATGCCCATTTCTATTTGGTGTTCGCGGCAATGATCTAGACCTTATGGATGACATCACAATAGTATGGCTACCGAGAAGGTTTTGTGTGATGTGTCGCTGACTTTGTGTTTAAAATGTTGTTTTTTATGTAGTATCGGCGTTCGTTCTGTAGGCGGCGGGACATAGACTCGCTGGGTTGCATACTGGATGGTCTGCAGTTCGTCACCCATCAACTCTTGGCGCCCCTTAGTAGTGTCTTGCATTGTTTGTTTTCCACTTTTAGGTCATGTTTTTTTGTTGCCCCAACAGACTTATTGTTTCCTTTCTTCATACTTGGATGACTTGTGTATGAACATGCGTTGGTGCTTTATTTATAAAGCGGGGCAAAAACCTATTTCAAGATATTTAGCTAAACGATTCCGGTTTTTACTGGCAGTCTACACAGTTTTCCCTTTCGATGTTTGGTATGCCTTTGTTCAAAGTTTTGCATTATGAGTTGGACCAATGCAGCTGGGCCAAGTGTGGATCTACTAATTGATATTGTACATATAGTTACAGTAACATTACATTTCGTTGATTTAGTTTCCATTGTGATGTTGTTTTCTAATGTAGGCCAACCAAGTAAGCCATGACAAAATTGGCACTGGATTATTTTGAGGTATTACTCTGAATTACTTTCCATTGTTATGATGTTCAAGTTTTGAGCTAGTACTCTGAATTATTTTCCATTGATTTACACATGTTTCAAGCATCTGTCGGAATCCCTTTACTATAGGAACTTACAAGATCATTTACACATTCCACTATATTAGCATGCCCCAGTTTTTGAACAGAAAAAAAATGCAATTAAATCTTCTCCTATCTGGGCCCAAATCAATGGCGATTCGGCCCTTCACGGCGAGGGCCCAAATCAATGGCGTTTCTCTCTTATCTACTTTCCCTGAGACGTTCCCTGCCCAAAGTATATCGAGGCTGAAAAATTCCCACGGTCCCTTGAATTTACTCTCTGCGGGCTAGATGGTGACGCTGTTCGGGACGCCTCGGCAGGTGATGCCCGGCCCGGACGACGGCGCCATGAGCTCGTACGGCAGCACGCCGGCGCCACAGCGGTTGCGCCGGGAGGGGTCGGCGTTGCGCCGCTCGATCTCCTCCTCGGCGCGGCGCACCTCCGCGGCGAACTCGCGCGCGGCAGCCAGCGCCGCCGGGTCCGCCGTCCACTCCTCGTTGGGCCGCTCCCCGAGGTACTGCTCGTCGGCGGAGTGCGTGGAGAGCGTGTCGATGACCGTCATGAACGTCGTCGTCTGCGTGAGGCTGGGCAGCGCCGACAGGTAGAACCGGTGCGGGTCCGCGACGAGGTGCTCGTACTCCGGGTCGCCCTCGGCCGGCACCAGCCGGCGCATGAGCGGCGGCCGGTTGGGGATGTAGCCGCCGAGCGGGTACTGGCCGAAGTTGAGCGCCGCATGCTGCGCCGAGCACAGCCACACCAGCGTGGTGAGCAGGGACGCGAGGTCGCCGGCCGTCGTGAGGCGCGGCCACCACGGCGCGTCGCGCTTGTCCGGGTGCCCCACCTGCACGGCCTCTGTGTACCACGACTGCAGCTCGTAGTCGTCCTGCACGGCCTCGTCGGACGGGTAGTAGGCCGCCACGTAGGCCTCGCACCACCGCGCGATGGCCGACCAGAGGAGCAGCCCGTCGGTGGCGTAGGGGTAGTCCTCGATGAGCAGCCGGAGCCCGTGCGGCTGGCTCGCGTCCTCCACCGCCATACCTCTGCGACAAACCAAGCACCAAATGAATTTTTGTGCTACTGCAACGGTCGATAGGAGCAGAGCCATTTGAAGTGAAGCTTGTAGGTACCTTCTGATGAGGTCGGCGGGGAGGCCTTCCTGGTCGAGCCGCCAGAGGTTGTCGTAGGCGAAGGAGCTCATCTCCATGCAGTAGCGGCCAGGGGTGAACCCCGACTCGATGACGCCGTCTCCGTTTATGAGGATCTGCCGCGCCAGCGCGTTGATCTTGAGCGTGTAGCGCATGTGCGGCTTGAGCAGCTTGAAGATGGGGTGCATGGCGCTCATCTGCCGGTGCGCCGCGATGATGAAGGGCTCCATGCACGCGTGCGTCCTCAGCCTGCACCGCCAAAACGATCGCTCAGCTCAGTTCGTCTGCCACCATCGCCGGCAGTGGGAATTCTGAATCGGTATGTTCAGAGAGGCGTACCAGTGGTTGATGAGCTGGTGGACGCCGGCGTCGTTGGAGCAGACATGGGCCTTGGCGAGCTGCCACAGCCAGATGCTGGTGGCATCGGCGGGGGGCGTGAACACCCGCTTGGCGCGCTTGCAGTCGTCGGTCATGGGCGGCAGGCACAGCTCGATGGCGATGGGCTTCAGCGTGCCCCCGGCCGTCAGGAAGAAGAGCGTGCGCGTCCCGTAGGCCTTCCGGCCGTCCAGCGAGTTGATCCGGTCCAGGAAAGGCATGAAGATGTCGTGGTAGTCCAGCATGTAGAGCTTGTTCTCCTCCAGCGCCTGCCGCACCGACATGCCGTCCAGGTTCCCGATGATGTGCTCCTCCGTGATGGCCGACTCCGGCGGGCCGTAGACAGCCGGGTCAAGCTTGCTCACCGGCGGGAACACCTAGAAAGAAGGCGAAACGCTTTCCTCAGGCCCATTGCACGCACAGAGAGAGTTTGCAGACAGCAACGCACAGTTGTGCAGCTCTGTTTTGGAAGCTGCAGAGTTGCCGTGTTCCGCGCGAGAGGGACGGCTTACCTGAAGCCGCTCGATGTTGACGGGGTTGATGCCAGCCAGCGCCTGCCTCGCGAACTCGTCGTCGCGCAGCCACGCGAACTTGTCCTCTGCAACAACAGGCCATGCCAAGAAAACAAAACAGCGTCAGTACAAAACAAGAAGCCATGGCGTATCTTATCGTATCTCAGTGGGTGATGGACGGACGATTCGGTGGAGGGCTTCTTACTCTTGATGATGTCGGGGGTGTCGTAGCGAAGGAGGCCCTCGCTGTTCTCCTGGATCTTGCGCACGAAGGGGATCTTCTGGAAGAGCTGGTCGTGGAGGGCCTGCTTGAGGCGGAGGCCCTCCTTGAAGAGGTTGTCGACGTCGTGGAAGCCGGCGAAGTCGCGGCTGTCCGGCGAGACGGAGCTCACCAGCAGCGGCATGAAGTTGTGGAGCAGCGCCTTGATGGCGCCCTCGGACAGCATCTCGTTCTTGCCCTCCTCGAACTCCTCGTCGCGCGACACGTAGATGGGCTCCGGGTACTCCACCCTGCTCTCCGCGCCCTCGTCTGCACCCAAACCAAACGCAACGGCCGCGGCGGGTCAGTGTCAACGTCAGTGACGATCGGGTGGTTCGGATACGAAAGCAACGCGCCGGAGCCGGACCGACGGTTTCGCTCCCGCCATGTCGGGGACGACACTGTTGCTATCGGAGAATTTATTGGATGGATGGATGGATGGATCGGTGGACTCGACGCCGACGGTGGTGTCAAGGCAAGGCGGCCATCAAGGAGAAGAGAGGAAGAAGGAGGAGGGAAAGCGACTTGCCTGTGACGGTGCTTGGCCGTGCCGTCCGCATCCGGCGCGGGTACGGCAGCTTGTCGCCGCCGAGGACGGGGCGCTCGAACCCCTCGCCCTTGTCCGGGTTGCCCAGGTCGTTGTACACGTCGTAGTCGTAGGCCCGATCGGTGATCTTGCGCACGCCGGTGCCGCTGCCGCGCAGCTCCTTGAGCTCCCGTCGCCGGAGCTCCCTCAGCCCCGGCGGCGTCTTGGACGGCAGGTAGGGCCTGTTGGTGAAGAAGACCCGCGGGGCCGGGTCGACGCGGGTGGGCTGGACCCACGAGTTGCAGGTGAAGTGCGCCGGGCCGGACGGGAAGCCCTCCACCAGGATGCTCTCGATGAAGAACTCGAGCTGGTGCCGGTTGAGCACGGTGACCGCGCCCGGCTCGCCGAAGGCCGCGTCGACGGTGAACTCCGCCGTGTACACCACCAGCTCCGCCTTGACGTCCCGCTTCTCGAACCACCCCACCAGCTTCGACTTCTTGCTCTTCTTGGGGCCTCCCTTTCCTGGCAACAGCAGAGAAAAAGCGAAGATCCACTCAGCTCAATGCATGCTTGCATCCAATGATTCGCTCTGATTTTGATACTCGACACAAACATGCCACATGCGGGGAAGAAAAGAAGAAAAATCAAATCAATAAACAGAGCGATGGGTAGGTTGGTAAGCTCGGTTTCCATGTGGACACGATGACTCGAAAACGAAGGCGCGCACGCGCAGGTCAAGAGACACCAGCTGGAATATTCTCGCCCCTGGAGCTGAGGCGGCGAACGGAAAGCGGGGGAGAAGAAAAGGAGAAGCTCGATTCAAAGATGCAGCCGACGAGGGCTTCAAACGCGGCAGGGAAGCTTCGCGCGGTGGCTTACTTGGGTCTGTCTCCGTGCTGATGAGCTCGAGCAGGACGCTCCGGCCGACCCTGTCGGCGTAGGCGTCCATCTGCTCGGCGACCTGCTCCTTGACCTCCACCTTGCGCTTCCGGCGCACGGTGACCACGGCCCTCGCCGCCACGCTCTGCGGGTGCGCCTCCGGCCGGGCCACCCTCTCCGCCGGCGCCGGGGTGAGGACGACCCGCTCGGCCAGGGCGCCCACCGGCGCCTTCGAACGCACCGTCCTCCTCCCCTGCCTCCCGCCGAGGCTCGCGAAGCAGAGCCCGCCGCCCCCGCGCTCCCGGCCGCCGCGCGGCGCCGCGGTGCTGGCAGAGCCTGCTGCCTGCAAGAGCGATCTCCCCACCAGCTCCATCGGCGGCATGACCGTAGAAAGAA
>NC_057797.1:543935564-543943849 GCF_018294505.1 Triticum aestivum | reverse complement strand
AGCGGGGCGGCTCGGGCGGCGGAAGGAGGAGGGAGGCGCGGCGGAGGCACGGGCCGGGGAGGGCCTCCCGCGGGCCGCGGCGGGCTTCGGCGGCAGCGGGCAGGCAACGCGCCACGTGGCGGTCGTCGGTTGGCGGCGGGGAGGAATCGGACGTGTCCGTTAGTGCAATTTTTGTCCGGCGGCGCGCGAGACGAAATAGACTAGGGTTTCGGGGAAGAAGGAGATCCGAAAATCGGGGGGTGTTTAAATAGGCATAGAGGGAGCTAGGAGAGTCCAAATGAGGTGCAGTTTTCGGCCACGCGATCGTGATCGAACGCTCTAGATGATGGAGCAGAGTTAGGTGGGTTTTGGGCCAAAATGAAGGGGTGTTGGGCTGCAACACACACGAGGCCTTTTCGGTCCCTCGGTTAACCGTTGGGGTACCAAACGAAATCCAAATGATACGAAACTTGACAGGCGGTCTACTGGTAGTAAACCAAGGCCGCTTGGCAAGTTTCGGTCCAATCCAGAAATGTTTAATCCCCACACATGAAAGAAAGCTAGAAATGACCACCGGAGGAGAACGAAGCGCCGGAATGCAAAACGGACAACGGGGAAAAAGCTCGAATGCATGAGACGAACACGTATGCAAAGGCAATGCACATGATGACATGATATGAGATACATGACAACGACAACAACACACGGAGACAAAACCCGAACCCGAGGAAAATAATATAACTTAACGCCGGAAATGGCAAGAGTTGGAGTACAAATCGGGAAAGTTACATCCGTGGTGTTACAACACTCCACCACTACGAAAGGATCTCGTCCCGAGATCTAGGACTGAAAGAATGCCGGGTACTCAGAACGGAGGTGATCCTCGCGTTCGCAGGTAGCTTCATGGTCGGAATGGTGTGACCACTTGAATTTGAGAAATTTGATTGACTTGTTGCGAGTCTTGCGTTCAGTCTCTTCAAGAATAGCAACTGGGTGCTCACGATAGGAAAGATCTTCTTGGAGCTCAATGTCCTCGAAGTTGATGGTGCGGTCAGGAGTCTTGAAGCACTTTCGAAGCTGAGAGACATGGAACACGTCATGAACATTTGCAAAGTTTGAAGGAAGCTCTAGTTGATAGGCGAGGTCGCCTCTCTTGCTGACAATCTTGAAAGGTCCCACGTATCTGGGGGCAAGCTTCCCTTTGATACCGAAGCGACGAGTACCTTTCATAGGAGAGACACGGAGGTAAACATGATCTCCGATCTCGAAAGCCAAATCGCGGTGCTTACTATCATAGTAGCTCTTCTGGCGGGATTGGGCTGCTTTGAGGTTATCACGAATGACTTTGCATATTTCTTCTGCCTCTGTGATTAAGTCATTACCCAAAAGCTGACGTTCACCGGTTTCAGACCAGTTGAGAGGGGTACGGCACTTCTTGCCATACAGAATTTCAAATGGGGCCTTGCCCGAACTTGCTTGAAAACTGTTGTTGTAGGAGAATTCAGCATAAGGAAGACAATCCTCCCACTTCATGCCGAAGGAGATCACACAAGCCCTGAGCATATCTTCAAGAATCTGGTTGACACGCTCGACTTGACCGCTAGTTTGAGGATGGAAAGCTGTACTGAAGCGGATGTTCGTGCCCATGGCCATCTGAAAAGAATCCCAAAACTTCGAGGTAAAGATGCTGCCACGGTCTGAAGAGATCACTTGTGGAATACCGTGCAGAGAGACAATACGAGAGGTATAGAGTTCCGCCAATTGAGCTGCAGTGATCGACTCTTTGATAGGCACAAAGTGAGCCACTTTGGTGAGTTTGTCGATGACAACGAATATAGCATCA
Source organism: Triticum aestivum (assembly GCF_018294505.1). Classification (NCBI taxonomy): domain Eukaryota; kingdom Viridiplantae; phylum Streptophyta; class Magnoliopsida; order Poales; family Poaceae; genus Triticum; species Triticum aestivum. The sequence continues at coordinate 543,942,027 of NC_057797.1, read as the reverse complement.
TTGCCATGCTTGGACTTTGGAAACCCAGTCATGAAGTCCATTTCAATGTGGTCAAACTTCCATTCTGGAATGGCAAGAGGTTGGAGGAGACCTGCTGGCCTTTGGTGTTCTGCCTTCACTCTTCTGCAGACATCACACTCATTCACGAATTGAGCAATTTCGCGCTTCATTCGAGTCCACCAATAAGCTTGCTTGAGGTCCTGATACATCCTCATGCTCCCAGGGTGGATGGAGAGGAGAGAATTGTGAGCCTCGTTCATGATTACTTTACGGAGGTCACCTTTGGGTACAACAATACGATCCTCGAAGAAGAGAGTGTCCTTGTCATCAAGGCGGTAGCACTTATACTTGGACTGACTCTTGGCAATCCCAATCTTCACCTTTTTCACCATAGCATCAAGAAGCTGGGCTTGGCGAATCTGGTCTTCCAAGGTAGGAGAGACTTGAAGGTTGGCGAGGAAACCTTGAGGAACAACTTGCAGATTAAGTTTGCGGAAAGCTTCACAAAGCTCGGGTTGATAAGGCTTAAGAATCAGACTATTGCAGTAAGCTTTCCTGCTCAAAGCGTCAGCAATCACATTGGCCTTGCCTGGAGTATACTCAATACTTGGATTATACTCTTGAATCATTTCGACCCATCGAGTTTGCCTGAGGTTGAGAATAGGCTGAGTGAAGATGTACTTGAGACTCTTGTGATCAGTGAAAATGTCCACTTTTCTTCCCAATAGAAGATGTCTCCAAGTCAAAAGAGCATGCACAACTGCCGCCAACTCGAGATCATGAGTGGGGTAGTTCTTCTCATTAGGCTTCAACTGGAGAGAGGTATAAGCAACAACTTTCTTCTCTTGCATCAATACTGCGCCAAGACCTTGGAGAGAGGCATCACAAAAGACCTCGTACGGCTTGGATTCATCAGGCGGAGTCAGAACTGGAGCAGTGATCAATTTCTCTTTCAAAGTGTTGAAAGCAAAATCACACTCCGGAGACCAAACGTACTTGACGTGCTTCTGGAGAAGATTAGAGAGAGGATTCGCGATCTTAGAAAAGTTTTCAATGAATCTTTGGCAATATCTTGCGAGACCGAGAAAACTACGGAGTTGCTTCACGTTCTGAGGAGGTTCCCAATTCACAATTGCAGACACCTTCTCAGGATTTATGGAAATGCCCTTGGCAGAGATGATATGACCAAGATAAAGAACCTCATCGAGCCAAAATTCACACTTGGAGAACTTGGCGTAGAACTGATGTTCCCTTAGCTTATCAAGAACCAATGCCACATTTGCTCTTCTGCTGATACGGCTGACGGAACGAAGGAGGAGGAAGCCAAAACTTCTGCTGCTTGGCCACTTGAGTAGAGGAAGAAGGAGTAACATCTTTGGCTCGCTTCTTGGAAGCATCACACCTCAACTAAGCAGCCTCTTGCTTCAGTACCATGTTGTAGAACTCATTGTATCTCAAGGGCTCAAAGAGGACAAGAGCTAGCTGAATTTCTTCTCTGAGACCACCCTTGAACTGGTATATCATGCTCTTCTCATCAGGCACGTCCTGCTTGGCATAACTGGCGAGCTTCTGGAACAACTTGTTGTAGTCATAGACAGACAAAGAGCCTTGCTTCAGGTTGCGGAATTCCTCACGCTTGCTTTCAACCACGCTCTGGGGAATATGATGAGCTCTGAAATCTCGACGGAAATCATCCCAAGTGATAACACGTCCACCTTTGGAGTCCTTGTGCTGCTGGAACCATTCTACAACTTGATCTTTGAGTTGGAAGGAAGCGAACTTAACAAAGTCCTCAGGCCTGACATTACTGCACTCGAAATGCTTGCACAGATCCACTAGCCAATCATCAGCATCGGTTGCCTCAACACAATTGCTGAAAGTCTTTGGCCCGTTAGCAAGGAACTGGTTGAGTGTAGCAAAGTGATTCTGATTGCTGCCTTGATTCCCTTGGTTGCCTTGATTGCTCTCTTGAAGAATTTGCATGATCAACTGTGTGTTTGCATTGGTTGCGGCCATCACAGCTTGCCATGCCTCCGGAGGAGGTGGAGGTGGTGGCGGATCAGGATTCAGAGTCGTGCGCGTTGGAGGAGCCATCCTGAAGAGGTTGACCACCATTAGCACATAGACAGACAAATATTGGAGCTGAATCCAACTGAATGAAAATTGCAACATATAGTCTTCACATCCGAATAAAATGAACGAATGCATTCCTCTTGAAATGGTCACATATCCATAAATTGAGAAGCCACGTAGAATTAAGGTAGAGAAATAAATCAACAAGGTACGGATCAAGAACGAATAATTGGTAAGAAATCCCAATCTCAAACCAATATCCGTGGAAGAAGAACTAGAGCTACTAGAATTCCCACCTATGAAACTCCCGAACCTTTCCGGTTATGCAATCAGGTGTTGGGGATACAGGGGAAGCATAAAATCTCACCCAAACTAGAAAATCCTACATCCAACTATATCCATCCTTCAACACATAACCAAGAAACCTTCGAAAACCATCTACCTCAACCTTCGAAAAGCATCCGTTATAAAAGTTATGGCGATACTCCCGAACTCCCGCCCCAGTACTGGGTGGCGTCGAGGTTATCTCACCAACGAACTGCATAAAAGAGATTTTCGATGTCGGCGTACTAAACTCAGGTATTCCAGAACTGCAACAATAAAATTATGATGACAACACCTCAGAGCTCAACTCCCCGGGACACTTCCACTAAGCCCCTGACAGGAGGCACCAAGTCAATGGTCTCATCATAAAACCATCGGAACGATTCCAAGATACCCGCGTGATCCTAAAAAAAATTCGTGAAATTTGAGAAGAGAAGAGTCAAAACTCTACGTCAGCATGCCTTACCAGAGCGATGAGGAGACTGGAAGTAAAAAGAATTCCTAAACTCTCCGATATATAATTCCTAAAAGACTCAAAACATTTTTCTAGACACAACTCGGCCGCTAAAAACGATCAAGCAATGGGGCTCCTAAGGTCGGGGAAGGCTCTAATTACCAACTTGTAACACCCTCGATGCGACTATATCTCCCACGTGTCGAGGCATGACTTAGAGGCATAATCGCATTGAAGGCATATGTCGCAAGTTAGGCAATCTTCACAACATCCCATGTAATATAAATCATAAAGGGGAGATAACATAGTTGGCTTACACTCGCCACGTCAATCAAGTACATAAATAACATTACATCATCCAAACACTCATGGCCCGACTACGGCGCCCAAAATAAAAGAGAACCCAACATGCCACAACGGTCCCGTTCACCCCCAACTGGGCACCACTACTGATCATCGGGAAAGGAAACATAGTAGTGTTGAGAGTCTTCGTCGAACTCCCACTTGAGCTCATACGTGTCTCCTGGAGCGGAATCATCAGGCCCTGCATCTGGTGTAATAGTAATCTGTGAGCCACAGGGACTCAGCAATCTCACACCCTCGCGATCAAGACTATTCAAGCTTATAGGTATGGCAAGGTAGAAATATGTGGAGCTGCAGCAAGCGACTAGAAAGTATGTTGGCTAACTTATTCGCAAAACAGAGCGGGAAGAGGAGGCAAAGCGCGAGCGAGAAACTAGAGATCAACCTGCGCAAACATTACTCCAACACTGTGTCCACTTTCCGGACTCCGCCGAGAAGAGGCCATCACGGTAACACACTCAGTTGATTCATTTTAATTAATTAAGGTTCAATTTATCTACAATCGGACATTAACAAATTCCCATCTGCCCATAACCGCGGGCACGGCTTTCGAAAGTTCAAATCCCTGCAGGGGAGTCCCAACTTAGCCCATGACAAGCTCTCACGGTCAACGAAGGAATAGACCTCCTCCCAAGACGTTCCGATCAGACTCGGTATCTCAGTTCTTCAAGACACTTCGACAGGTTAAAACAAGACCAGCAACACCGCCCGAATGTGCCGACAAAATCCCGATAGGAGCTGCACATATCTCTTTATCATGGCACACTCAGATTGTCTTAGGTACGGGTAGGCCAGCCCAGAGTTGCCCCTGGTGGCCACCGGCAGCTGACAGGTGGACCAACACTCAGAGGAGCACTGGCCCGGGGGGGTTAAAATAAGATGACCCTTGAGTCTGCAGAACCCAAGGGAAAGAAAAGGCTAGGTGGCGAATGGTAAAACCAATGTTGGGCATTGCTGGAAAAGCTTTAATCAAGTCAAACTATCAAGGGGTTCCCATTATAACCCAACCGCGTAAGGAACGCAAAATCCAGGAACATAACACCGATATGACGGAAAACTAGGGCGGCAAGAGTGGAACAAAACACTAGGCGAGAGGCCGAGCCTTCCACCCTTTACCAAGTATATAGATGCATTAAGATAACAAGATAATATAATGATATCCCAACAAGTAAACAAATGTTCCAACAAGGAACGGCCTCCAATCTTCACCTGCAACTAGCAACGCTATAAGAGGGGCTGAGCAAAGCGGTAACATAGCCAATCAACGGTTTGCTAGGACAAGGTGGGTTAGAGGTTTGACATGGCAATTTGGGAGGCTTGAAAGCAAGTGGTAGGCATCGTAGCATTGGCATAGCAAAAGAGCGAGCAAACTAGCATAGCAAAGATAGTAGTGATTTTGAGGGTATGATCATCTTGCCTGCACAGTTGTCAGAGTTGACTGGATCCTCGAAAGCAAACTCAACGGGCTCCTCATTAGTGAACTCGTCTCCCGGCTCTACCCAAACAAGACAAACAAGCAACAAGGATACAATCAACCACGTGCAAACTCAAACAACGCAATGCAAAGATGGTATGCTATGCGGGATGCGATGCGGGATGCAAAATGCAAGATATGATAGGAAATGCATGAACCTGGCCTCAACTTGGAAAACCAAGTGTGCCACTGGAAAGATGAGATGAAATCGCTTGAAAACGATATAAAGAACGCCGGAATCGGAGTTACGGTTTGGAAATGGCAAGCGATTCAAAAATGACACCGGTCTGCGATTTACAGCAAGTAGCCATCTAAATGCAATTAGATGAACATGCTACAGCACCCAAACATGACAAAAAAATACATGGCAGGGATGCATACAAGATGCTTAACAAAAGTCTAGCACTGAGCTACGGCCAATTCATCCATTAACAGGTTCAAACAAGCATGGCAAAAATGCATATGGCAAACAGATTTCAGACTTGGTGAAATTAACACTTGTCTGGAATTTCGGATCAGATAGCCCACTTTGGAGCAACAAAACTACATGCTACAGGATCTGAACATAGCAAAATAAAGCATGGCGTGGAGCTACTCAAAGATCTTAACAAAAGTCCCTTAGTGACCTTGAGCCAAAAGGGATCATAAAATACAATTGCAAGCATGTGAATATAGCAAAAACATAATCAGTTTTCAGACTTAGTGAAAACTGACACATGCTGAAATATAACTCAAGTAGGCATGTTTATGAGGTCTATGCACTCACTACAGAGCAAGTCATGGCAAGACAAGCATACAGCCATCAAGAAGGCACAAAATGCAAGCTAGACATGGCAAGAACAATAACATAGCATGCACGGATCAACTACAACATCACCGGCAAAATTGCAAACAAGTTGACAATCTACCCAGATTCACAAAGTAGCAAAAGTAGAGCTCGATTGACTCAATCTAGGGTGCTCCATAATTGAAAACAAAGCCATGGGTGGATAGAGCACTACAATATTAACAAAACATCCTTACTGATCATCCTCAAAAGAGGCACGGATCACTAGGAAACAACATGAACATATGGCATCATGAGCTAAACAGCTCCAGGACTTTGTGAAATTACTAAGTCCCTGAAAACAGAATTAGCAAGTGCACCACTTTGCAAGCTTGCACAAGTCACCACACACATCACAAAAATACATGGGTTGCACCTCTGGAAAGATGACAAAACCCTTAACAAAACACATGTAGAGCATCAGGGCATATCATGTACACATTAATCATGGCAAAAATGACAAAAACCTAAACGGAGTACCAGATCTGACAATTAACTCAAGTAGCCCTCTTCTAACAGCATTTCGGGCATCAAGATGAACTAAAATGAAAATGACGTAATGGAATGAAATGATGTACTCTTTGAGATGAACATTTTGATATGCTATATGCATGAATCGGAGCTACGGATGCAAAGTTATGGAGCTACGAACAGAGGCACGTGGAATGGAATTTCTGGGACTTGGTGAAAAAAATCAACCTCCGGATTAGGGTTTACTGTAGCAACCGGATCTGGATCCGATCTCGCTGGGGCACGGACGCCGAGGTTCACCGGAGGAGGCGGCAGGGCGAGGCCGGTGGAGCTCGTCGGGGCGAGGGAGAGGAGGAGGACGGCGGGGCCGGGCACCGGACGTCGAGGAAGCGGGCGCGGCGAGCTCCGGTGGGGGTTGGTGGCCTCGGGCGGCGCGGACGAGGCCAGACCCGGGCGGCGCGGCGAGCTCGCCTGAGGT